>NW_027413873.1:20000-33764 GCF_048773025.1 Camelus bactrianus | reverse complement strand
TCTGCACTTCCACCTCATTTGGTTATTTAAAGGATCTTCAGTCTGTTCAATTCATAGGAGAGAACTTCCACGTGTATTTCTTCTCAGTTTTATGAAACAAAGAAGGACCCAGGAAACTGGCAAAACATAAATGCTTTTCTATTGGGTTGAGCAAAGACAGGCCCTGGCCGGGGACGGGGGGGGGGGTGCTGGAGGGTCGGGGGGGCGGTGTAGAGAAGGATATAGATCATTGTTAGAGTGCCTGCTTAGCATGCATGATGCCCTGGGTTCAATCCCCAGAACCACCATTAAAATAAATAAATAACCTAATCAAACCCATCCCCCTCCTCCCCCCCCCCCAAAAAAAAGAAGGAGAAAAGAGTGAGAGACAGAGACAGAGACAGACCATCGGGAAAAGTAGCTGCACTAATACTTCCAAGAAACAGGACAACATAAAGATAATGGAAGAAATGCTGGATAGTGAACAGCCACGGGTGGTTGGCACAGACCCATAGCTTCTGGACTCGCTAAAAAAAAAAAAAAAAAAAAAAAAAAAAAGAATATGAGAATCATATGGATCAGGAGATTGGGTCTGAATTTTGTGCCGTTTGACTTGTGCCAGTTACAAAGGTCATGCATAAGGAAGATGACTGGCTACTTTATTGTCTGAAATGAGACACTTGAAAGTGAAAGGAGGTGCTATACAATCGTGCCTGGACTGGGATTTTTCTAAGGGAGCCCAAATCCTTTACAATATATATCATGTTTTCAAAAATGAATATCATTCCTGGACAAGATTTAAGCAATTTTTTTTCTGTGTTATCAGTAAACATTTTTAAAAAATCAGTAAGAAAGGAAGAGGGAGAGAGAAAGAGAGAGAACAGGAGTAACTATACGCGCGCGCGCGTGCGTGCATGCATGTGTGTGTGTGTGTGTGTGTGTGTGTGTGTGTGCGCGCGTGTGCGCGCACGTGTGTTGAGGTGGGGGCCTAAAAGAGGGTGAGGATTCTTTTCATCGAGGTCTGTTTGTACAGAATTCTCTCCTTCTCCGCTTTACACTGTGAAGGAAAAGCCCAGCTGGGCTAACAAGCTAAGTCGCAAATCTAAGTGTAACAAGTGTCGGATTACTGATCTGAGTTCTGCTGGGCTAACTCGTAAATCTAAATTAATAAGTGCCGGTTTGCTGATTCCCTGTTCATATTTTGCTAGCCAGCTGGATTTTCAAAGAGACATATCTGGCCTTGAAATGTTGGTTTGCTGCCTCACTGCCTCTACTTTCGTGATAATGATGTTGCTAAAGCTATTGCGTGCCTATTGGCCGAATACCCCAAGCTGGTACTTAACCCTATAAAACCTCATGTGCACGTCTTGGAGGTGCTCAAGGCTTAGGAGCAGAAGCCCCTCTGAGCCCGCCGGCGTAATAAATCTGAGTACTCCAACCCTCCGAGTGGTGCTTGTTTCTTGGCTGGCCTGTCATTTCCATAACAGCACCGTTGACAATAAGAACGTCACTCTCGTTCCGGCATAAAGAAGACATCTGGGGAGGGTGGGGTGGGGGGGTGGGGTGTAGATCTATGTTATGTCCTGATTCCAGGAAGGAAAGGGGCAAGAGTCGGCGTGCCCTTCTTTCTGGGGTATCTGTCTGTTCGCTTTTGGTGTTCGGCTGGTTTGGTTATTTCAGCTTTCTGTTTGGTTCCTTTCACAGATCCAGTGGCTCAAAACAGCATTCTGATTTTCTTTTCTCCTGGGGTTTGGTTTTTGATAGGTAGAGGGACAGGGCCCACGCAGGGGTGGGGGTGGGGGGTCACTGTGCCGGAGAAAGGGAGGCGGCTGTGGTGAAATCATCGAGCAGAGGGGATTTCTACGAGAGGGACTCTCCGAAGTGAATGGGGTCCAAGGAGATCAGCAGGGTTTCTGTGTGCTCGTTTGGTTTTGTTCGTGCGTGTGTTTGTTTTTTCTGGACGAGGCCAAAGAACTCTTCAGGTGGAGGTGTGTGTCCAAAGGGTCTGACAGGATGGGAGGATGCGGGGCGAGTCAGTCCATGTGCCCAGAAAGAGAGAGAATCTGTCATAGCTGAGACTCAGGCCTTTTTCAGACCTAGGCCCAGAGAGCAGTTCGGCTCCGAGCATTCACGGAGAAGTTCGCCGCCACCTCAGTCCTGTCCCCCACCCCCGCCCTCCCCCACGCCTCAGCCCCCAGTGAAGGAGGAATCATGAAGTGGCCGCACTTAGGCTAAGCCAATTTTTGGCTTTATGCTTACTGCTTGCTTTTAGAACGATCAGCAAACTCGACTGACCAGACACCGCTCCCAGCTCCAGGCCCACTGTTAAAAACAGCTAAAGTTGTCGATTCTAACTGTTTGATTTGACCTTCCTCTGATCGTTCAACTTGACAATCATGTTTGGCGTCTGAGTCTTTCCCCAGGAAGGGAGTCACGGGAGGATAAGCTCAGGAGAACGACCAGCCCCCTCCCACCCCCCACCCCCCACCCCGAGTTCCTCCGTGGCGCTGGTGCCACCGGGTGAGTCTGACCAGATAAAGAAGGTCACGGGCTGATGACCTACTAGACCACCAGGAGGTCCCATGTTACCAGACACTCATCCAGATTTAGGAGGAAGTTTCATCAGAGACCCTTGTTGATCATGAGCACCTTTTGTGCTCCCGCCTGTTGTGATTCCCTTTCATGCTCCAACCTGTTCGTCCACAGAAGCATGAAACCCCAACCCCAAGACGGGTTCACAGTTTGGAGGGCACTAGCCTGCTGTGAGTCCCCTTTGCCCAGCAAAGCAATCAAGCTGCCTCTTTTCTTCTAAACTCTAAGACCCTGTCTCTGGGTTATTTGGCTCGTCAGGGACGGGGTGGGGGAGGGCGATCTTTCGGCAACACCCGCAGAAGTTTCCCTGAGTGGCAGGAACCAGCGTGGCCCTCAGGCCTCAGCCCCGCAGGCAGGCAGGCAGGCAGGCAGGCAGAGTTGGAGCGACCGTTGGTCCCGCCCCCGCCCGCGCACCACCCCCCCCCGCCCCCGCCGCTGCTTCCGCCGCCGCCCCCGCCGCCGCTTCTGCCGCCGCCGCCGCCGCCGCCGCCGCCGCCGCCGCCGCCTCCCAGGCCTTCTCCACCGATCGGTCCCAAATCGACTGACTGTCTCCTGGAAGCGGGGGCGGGGACGTCAGGAGGATCCATTCGGCAGGGCCTCGTTCAATCGCTTCATTCAAATGCAGAAAGCTCTGTGCTCAGGTCAGAGCCTTTGACTTGGCCTCCGGCTCCTCTCTGTTGAACGGCTTTTGTTCTTTGGTTTCAATTTCCCCACCCTTAGGCCACCCCGTCCCAACTGCACGGAGGGAGGCGGGAGGGAGGGGGAGAATCTCGCCTGGTCTCAGGCCAAAGGAGTCCCCTCCTTTTCCTAATCTGGGTAAACCCCACTACACCGTTTGAGAATCATGGAAGGGCATGGAAGCAGACCTCTGACTTGATAGATTCCTCTGGGATGGGAGACTTTAAAAAAACAAAATTCTTTTTCCCCTGCTTCCAGGGAGGCAGAAAGGAGGGCCAGAGTGTTCCTCTTGCCTCGGGCAGTTCTTTGTTTGTTTCTTTCTTTCTTTTGTTAAATCATTTTTTTTTTCCTTTTTTTCTTCCAGTTTTATTGAGACAGAGTTGACATACAGCAGTGTATACTTTTGGGGGGGGGCGGGGAGAGGAATTCGATTTTATGTATTTATTTTTGACCGGAGGTACTGGGGATTAAACCCAGGACCTTGTGCTTGCTTGCTAAGCACACACTCTACCACTGACCTATACCCTCCCCCTTGGCCAGTTGTGAAGTCCCTTTCATTCAGCATAGTCCATCGGGCACATTTTGGGGCAGCCTACTCTGGACCCCAACATTTCCCTATTCTGTAACTTCCCTGGAAGTTTTACACATTAAAAGCTGGGCTGTTGACTGTGCGTGTGCGTCCATGCGTGCGTGGGTGCGTGCGTGCGTCTGAGCGTGCATGCGTGCGTGTGGTGTGGGGGCAGGAGGGAGGGAATAGTTTCCTAGAGGGCCTGCGTTTCATGGACCCAGTTTCTTAGTTCTGAGAACAGGTCTGTTCAAGGAAACAGTTGTAGTATCTCGTCTCAGGAGGCGGTGGTGTCGATGGGCTTCTGAAGCTAGGCCTAGGGAGCAAGCAGTCAGGTATCGCCTAAGAGGCACTTGTGTGGAAAACCAAAGTACAGCACAAAGGTTAATCATTGGAGCAGATGAGAAACCAGATTCAGGGCCGGGAGTAGGGGGTCAGTCTGGTAGGAGATTTCCACACATCGGGGTCATCGAAACGGCTCGAGCAGTATGAAATGCCTCTGATGATGTCCTGGGGTGTTCGGCTCAACTCTCTGAGCGGCTCCTCCAAAAACAGGCCCTAGGATGGTTTCCACAGGAGCTGTTGTGGCCATTTCTCTGACGTTTACCTCCCGTTGCCCAGCTTCAGTCTGCAGGGCTTCAGGAGACGGAGCATTTTAGTACTCAATGATGCCAAGACAAAAGGGTGAGAGAAAATGGGAAACGTTCGTGGAGATGGTCCTAGGCAGATAGTGGAGGCAACTAGAAGACTTTCAGTCTCCGGGCCGGCTTTCAGGTTGAGACAAAAACCCTAAGGCAAGCGCTTGCTGCCACAGCACATCGACTAACACGGGAACCATCCAGAGAAGATCAGCACGGCCCCTGAACGTGGACGACACACACACATACGTGAAGCGTTCCGTAGCTTTAGTGATGTCAGTCACCCAGAGAAAGACAGATATCCTATGCCATCACTTCTAGATGGGATCTGAAAGTAAGTCAAGACACCCATCCATACATAAATAACTCCATTTTAAAAAGACTCCAAGGAACCTATTTACAAACCAGAAACAGACTGGACTCGCAGACATGGAAAAGAAACCGATGGTTAACACAGGGGACAGGGTAGGGTGGAGGAACGGGGGAGGGCAGAGGGATAAATCAGGAGTTTGGGATTAGCAGATATAAACCACCCTATACAAACTAGGTACACAAGTAGGTCCTACTGTCTAGCACAGGGAACTATGTTCAATAGCTTGTAATAACCTATCCTGAAAAAGTATACGTGTGTGTGTGTGTGTGTGTGTGTGTGTGTGTGTGTGTGTGTGTGTGAATAAGTGAATCACTATGCCGTACGTCATAAATGAACACAACATTGTAAGTCAACTATACTTCCATTGACAGAGAGTTCCTACAATAAACAGGCAGGCAGGCAGGCAGGCAGGCAGGCAGGCAGGCAGGCAGGCAGACAGACACAGACACAGACACAGACACAGACACAGACACACACACACACACACACACACACACACACACACACACACACACACACGCCCCACAGACACAGGGGAACCCTAAGGAAAACGAGTAGCACTAGTATCTCTTATCCATGCATGTCTATCCCAGTTTAATGGAAACCTAAGTTTTTGCCTCCAAGTCAATGATGCTAATAACTCTGCTGCCAAGAATAGAAAAATCCTCACGGAGGATTTCTGAATCCCAGAAGGGTCAGGGAGGGAGAAAAAGAGAAAGGGTTCCATTCTGCTGACAGAGGTATGATAGTTACCATGTGGGTGTCCGCCTCTAAAAGGAAAGGAAGGGGAAAAAACAAAAGTTTATTTTCCCTTGTATCTGAAAAGAAAAAAATTTAAAACTCAATCCTCTTGGAGACAAGAAGTCGTACACACCTCATGTCACTGATTCTCCTCCTCCACCTCCTCCTCCTCCTTCCTCTACTTCTTCTTCTAGTCTATACCTCCCATGGATTCTGACGACCTTGCCTGATGATGGCGGGTGATGGGGGCAGAGATCGATCCTTCTGAGAAGTAAGTTGGCAAGCGCTTTAGTGAAGCCTCGTAGGATTTACCCAGTGAAGCGAGTGCCTTCGTCCCTGGAGGCTGCGGAAAGTATGTCCCCAAGTCACATACGCATGTGTTTGTCTTTTGTTGTCGTTGTTGTTGTTGTTGGTGGTGGTGGTGGTGGTGGTGGTGGTGTGTGTGTGTTTGTTTGTTTGTTTATTTGTTTGTTTGTTTGTTTGTTTGTAGCAGTGTCCTGGCCATGCTGAGGGCATCAGGCTTGCAGCGGGGGAAGGAAGGCTTCAACCCCTTTGGAAGTCATACCTACCATCCCAAGAACGTCTGGATGACCCCTACTATGTGGCAGTTGAATGGGGGCCAGTTACTGGGGTTCAGCGGGTCCAGAGAGAGGAGGTCTGAGGCCTCTGGGGACAAAAAGTTTGTACGTATGTATGTATGTATGTATGGCCAGTTGACTGTTTTTGCGGTCCTATAGGAATCTTCCTGCCCCTGTCTATTGAACAATGGGAGTCATCTTCCAAGTGCCCTGACACCAGACACCACGGTGGGTGAAGGAATGCGGGTGGGGTGGGGTGGGGGTGGGTGGGGGAGGTCATCCAGGGAGCTGGGAGAAACCGAGCACGTCCGTGGGTCGGTGGGTCGGCCTGTCGGATGGTCGCCATGCTGGGTTTCCCCTAACCCAGGCCATTTGCCGAATGGACAGAACAGACTGGGGCCACGTGTGCCACCCACCCTCTTTCCGGAGGCTGTGGTCCACTGTGTTTGCATGAAAGTCAGTGAAGGAGGCATCTCCTCGGGACTCGGTTCCGTCCCTTTCACGAGAGCCTCCACTTTGGATGACAGCCAGCCAGCCAGCCAGCCCTCGATGCCAGGGCAGTAGACGACTGCCAGGAATATCCCATCCTTTCTGGAACCCTGAGTGTACCCACCTGTACAGACACAAGGCTGAAGAATACATGACGTTCCTTCCTAGTTGACAGCACTCCCCATGTCACTGAAACAGTGTCCAGTACGCTGACGTCATCTCCTCCCTCTCCCACACCCCCGCACGCGCACAAACACGCGCGCGCGCGCGCGCACACACACACACACACACACACTCTGTCTGTCTGTCTGTCTGTCTGTCTTTCTGTCTGTCTGTCTGTCTTCTAAGGATGGAGAAGAGTTTGCTGAGCTATTTCGGGTGCCCTCTCATCCTAGTTCCTATCTCCAAGTTGGTTCAAAGTCCAAAAGGCGGTCAAGCACTTAATCAGATAGGTCCCTCGTAAAGAATGTCTCCCACATCACGACGACAGGCTTCTTAGGCCAGCCGAGAAGCTCCTTCAGTTCTGCGCCCATCTTGGCTCTAAGTTGATATCAGTCTGTTACGGAAATGACAGGCCAGCCAAGAAACAAGCACCACTCTGAGGGTTGGAGTACTCAGATTTATTACGCCGGCGGGCTCAGAGGGGCTTCTGCTCCGAAGCTCTGAGCACCTCCAAGACGTGCACATGAGGTTTCATAGGGTTAATTACAAATATGGGTCTATTCGCCAATAAGACTCAAACAACAAAAAGCAAAGGATCAGTACACTGGAGCTTATCAATTTGGAACAGATCACGTTACTGACACTTGTTGAGCTTGGATTTACGAGTTAGCTTGTTAGCCCAGTAAACTGACACTAAACTTCAGATTTACGAGCTAGCCCAGCAGAACTTAGATCAGTAAACGGACACTTATCACACTTAGATTTGTGACTTTAGCTTGTTAGCCCAGCTGGGCTTTTCCTTTACAAGTCCTCCAGGATCCAAGAAAGCCACGTTGGAAAACAAGTGGTGATTCTGATGGGACAGGAGATCAGTCATTTGGGGGCGAAGGGTGGGGTAGGGAGACATACCAGCCTGTCTGTCTGTTTTCACCCAGTGTGGGAGCCGTCCCAAAGAGATAACTCGAGAAGAGAGAAACAGGGAGTTGACAAAGAACACGTGCAGTGGCGTGCCCTCCCCCCCCACCCCAGGAGAAGGCCAAGCCAGAAGTCCCTCCGGATGGCGGGCTCCGGACTCCAGCTTCCAGGGGAAGCGATTTTTTTTTTCCTCCCCATTTCAGGCCCGGAAGAAGAGGGAGAGGCAGAGTGTCCTTCTCGGGCATCCGCTGTTTCTGAAGCACGCTTGTTGCCAAAAGATCGGCCCCCGTCCCCGACGAGCCCAAGAATCCAGAGACAAGGTCTTGGAGCTTAGAAGCAAAGAGGCCATTTTATCACTCTGCCGGGCAAAGGGGATTCACAGCAGGCTAGCGTCTTCAAAACTGTGTACCCACCTTGGGGATGGAGTGGGTGGGGTGGTTCTAGAGCCATAGCTCAAACAATCGGGCATCGATCACCATCCACAGAATCGTTTTCTCATCAGAAGACTCAGAATGGTGTCACGATGCCTCCAGGTGACCCATTCTATAGAGGCTGGTGGTTAGATCTCGTTATCTCATAAGCACTCAAGGTGTGGCCTTCTTGGTCACTCAGGCTATTTTGTCAGGTCATTAGTCCCGTGACCGACCTTCTCCTCGGAGAAAGACTCAGAGACCCAGCATGATGATGACTTTCAATGAGTGAAATACAGTAGAAACAGTAAGATCGATAGCTTCCAGTTTCAACAACAGGCCTGGAACCGTGAGCAGCAACCAGTCAGTCAGGACAGTTGACCGTTTTCAGGGCGAGCATAAGAAACCGAATGACACCCCCCCCAGCAAATGAATGAGTGAATGAATGAATGAATGACCTAATGATCCTCCCCTCCCCCCCCCCGCCAAAAAAAGAAGAAGCAATCCGTTAGCCTAATTCCGGCCATTTTATTCATCCTCCTTCACCCTGAAGCCCCAGTCACCCACGTGCCACAGTGGTCTGTTTTCTGGTTTCCTCCACCACCCCACCCCCCACCAACCACCACCCCGCCAACATCCCCCCATGCCCAACCACAGCCCCAAGTGTGGGACTGGACGGGGGTGCAGGGGGCTGAGGGGGCGGCAATGGCGGCTTGAGGTGAGGGTGGGGAGTGTTCCGCCCAGATCGTATAGGAAGCTCAAACACAGCTGCAGTACGAGACAAGATGGTAGATTTCTGTGAGTCCTCCCTCCTCTTAAAATCCGTCCTAAGGAGGAGACAGACAGAAAGAGAAACATCACCCTCACTCCCAACGCCTCCTGCGCCCTCGATGCGCCCCAAAACAACAAGAAAAACAAAAACAAACACGACCACAAATAAGTCGCTATCCCTGGGGAAGAAGGATTCGATGGCATGGGGATATCATTCTAAAATTCATTCCCTCTTCATCACATTTCATGGAAACCGATTGCAATCTATGAGGCCCTGTGAAGGTAGGGGTTGGGGGGGTAGGGAGGAGGGAGGGAAGTGAAGGGGGGAGAGAGAGAGAGAGAGAGAGAGAGAGAGAGAGAGAGAGAGAGAGAGAGCGAGCAGAGGAGAGGAGGGATAAAAGGGGAGAGGACAGGAAAGGAGAGGAGGGAAAAGAGGGGAGGGGAGGGGAAATGAGAAGAGGCGAGGGGAGAGGAGAAGAGGGAGAGGAGAGGAGTGGAGGGGAGAAGAGAGGAGTGGAGGGGTGAGGGGGAAGTGGGGAGAACAGGGAAGAGGAGAGGAGGGGAGAGGAGAGGAAAGAGAGACAAGGGAGACAGACAGACACGCATGCGCGCGCGCGCGCGCGCACACACACAGAATAGCGAAATGGAGAGAGAGGCAGAGAGAGAGAGAGAGAGAGAGAGAGAGAGAGAGAGAGAGAGAGAGAGAGAGAGAGAGGCAGAGAGAGAGAGAGAGAGAGAGAGAGACAGACAGACAGACAGACAGACAGACAGACAGACATGGATCTAGGTCAGGGATACTACACATGGGTATTCTTCTGAGTGATTTTATGTGTTTTCTCAATCGCCACCTCTATGGAGATAAAAATCGCTCCCATAAGATGAAGGGAGTCCTTCTGCCACCGCCCGCGGCCCCGCCCACCAGCACCGCTTGTGTTTGTCAGGGATTCCAAGCCAAAGCACGTGGAGGAGCGGGAGAGCTTCCTGGCAGCCCAAGGAGGAGGAAAGTCCGGCAGCATGAGAGAGGTGGTTGGCACGGGGAAGCTGGAGGCCGGCTGAAGAGAAGATGGGTGAGGGGGCAGGGAGGAGGGTTTCCCAAGTTGGAGAGCCAAGACGAGGGAGGGGAGCTGTCGGTGGCTGCGTTCTGACCCCGACCCCAACCCTGACTGGAGCGGATCCCTGAAAGGAGGCGGTTCGGGCTCTCTGGCCGAGAACGCCCCTCTCTTCCTCTTTGTGCAGAAACACCTTCCGCGGACAGAGAAAGTCCATCCCGAGACCCTCGTCGGAAGAGTCCTTTCCAGACCCATCACGATCCTCCTGGGCCAAGGGGTCCAGGGGATGGGGCGGGGCCTCCATTCGATCCGTCTTCCGTCCGTCCGTCCATCCACAAGATCTTGAACATCCATGTAGGATTCTGGATGGTAGCAGTTTTCCAGGATCCTCGAAATCCTTGTAAGTCCTCTCCTGGCAGATTCGACCCCTAGGTCGTACCGCGCAGCACAGGGCACTAGATTCAGTCCCTCGGGACGAGGGTTCCTGAAAAAGACCAGGAAAAAGAAGAACAGAATCACTATGGTGTGCACCAGCCAGAAACCAGCACCACCTTGTCACTCTAACAGACTTGCAAAAGGCGGGGTAGGGAGAGAAAGTCATAGGATGGCTACCGTCCCTCCCACCCCCACCCCACACGCCAAGCCCCAGACCATCATCATCCCTGCTCCCCCTCCCCTCCCCTTTCCTCTCCCTTCCCCCTCCCCCTCCCCCTCCCCTCCATCGACGCCCGCCTCCCGCTTGTACCCCACTCCTCTGAACCCAGCACCACCCACCCCAGCCTGGACGGGCTCGGCTCAGATCGGCTCAGCTCGGCTCGGCTCGGCCCGGCCCAGCCCGGCCCGGCCCGGCCGTCCGGTCGACTTCTTCGCAGGGTCTAAAATAGCGCCCGGCCGACAGGAAGGTGGCACATGGCACATGGCAGGGGAGCGAGCGGGACGGTTCGGGATCTCTGGGTGGCAGGGACACGCGGCCGGACAACCAGGAGCACGGACGGCCTGGCGTGCGTTTCTCCGCTCGTGGGGGCCTCGACCAGAGACCGTGGTACGGGGAACGGGGACACACACACACCACACACACACACACACACACACCACACACACACACACACACCACACACACCACACACACCACACAGGCACAGACACACACACAGACACACACACACACACACACACACACACACACACACACACACACACACACACACACACACACACACACACACACACACACTTCACCCCCACCCCCAAACCTCTGACAGCTTTCGTTTGTTTTCGGCCGACCGTCCCTCGATGAGGTACGAGTGCCTTGGCTGGGGCTGGGGGGGGGGGGTGGAGTTCCTCCCTCCACAACGACCCCACACAGGCTCTGTTCTGGTCACCCGAGTCCTCTTCCAAGTCAGACCACAGGCCTCCATCACCCGGCGCGAGCACTCGGGGAAACAGTCACCATCCTCATCGCTCCGCTCCACCTCTACACGTGAAGAACTGTTCCCAGCCCACGCCACTCCACCCCACCCCACGCCCCGATGCCACCCACCGCAGTGGAGAGAAACGAGACGAATCCACAGACGTGCATCAATCCGATGAAGAAAACGACGGCCCTATTCCAAGGAAGCATGGATATCTAGGTAGGAGATTCATCGAGTACTATGGAGGCGGTGGGAAAGGGGGGGGTTGCGGTGGGGAGGGTCTAGAGATCAGGCAGTACAGCCCATGCTTAGCATGCAAAAAATAAAGGTCCAGGGTTCAATCCCCAGCACCTACTCTTCAAAAATAACCCGAGAAGAAGCAAGACGGCGGAGTAGAAGGACGCTCGTAGCTCACCCTCTCCCACAAATACACCAAAACTCACATCGACGGACCCACTCGGCCAATCAGACCACCTGCGGAACTCCGACAGAACACCGCCCTCTTCGAAAGACAAAGACGCCCAAAATCTGGTAGGAGAAAAGGAGAAAAGAAAGAGTCAAAAGCAAAACAGTGCGGGAGGGACCGGCAGAGGAGGAATAGGGCTCGTTCGCCAAACCTCCCCCTCTCCAACGGAGAGGCCGACGGGACGGTGGGGGAGCCTCCGAGTCTCAGATCTGCCCGGAGCGCCCCTTGACCGACCGACCCAAGTGAAATGGGCACAGAGGGTCCCCGCGACACCCAGCCCGAGTCGCAGGCCGGCAGCCGGGGGCCGGGACAGGCCGCACGAGCCGGGCGGAGGACCGTGGCGGCGGCACCACGCGCCGTGGCCGGGAGGGGATACAGAGCAGAACAACCCGCCCCCCCAACTTTCTTTCCATTACGGGGAAAGAAAGGCAAAGCAACACGGCCGGTGTGCCCTGGGGGGAGGGGCGCCGTAGCCTCCATCTCCTCAGACCCGCGGCGCCATCACCGGCCCTTCTCGCGAGAAGAGAGGCGGGGCGCAGCCACAGCCGCCATAGCCCCTGGCGCGCAGCGCGCAGCGCGCGGGCGGGGGCGGGAGCGGGGGCGGGGCCGAGACTCGAATCCGCACCCGGGGGCTCTGCAACCTCCTAGGCAGGACTGAGACTCGTTTTCAGCCTGAGGCAGATATTATATATCTGCCCCGGTACCTCAGAGAACTCGCGCCACCAAGACTAAGAAGGAGCCGAGTTTTGGAACGCAGCAGGGGCGGGGCGGTTCCACGGTCTCCCCCGAGCCCACCTACGGAGAGGAGCGCCGACCCGACCCGAGGCGGAGCACACAGCCGCACAGAGCAGCGGAGCGACCGGCGCCGGGAGAGGGCAGGCGGCCAGCCACCCTCCGACCGCGGTGCCAGGAGGGGGTGCGATCTACTTGCCCACAGGCACCGAGGGCAGCACAGACGAGGGCGCCGACGGAGGGCCCGCGGAAACAGCAAGCTGAGTTCACGAAACAGGGCGACGACAGAAAGACTTCTCGGTGAAACCGTTAAGAGCGCACCGTCTCCAGGAGAACACATCCTTTTTTTTTTTTCCTCTTTTTTTTTTTTTTTCTTTTCCTTTTTCTTTTTTAATCTCTTTTATATCGGTTTTACCTTCTGTTACCTTTTTAACCTTTACTTTTGAACAGTCGTATACGTTTACGGCTTTAATCCCTTTTAAATGTTTCATTTCAAGTCTTTATTATTATTATTTTTAAACATCCACCCCCTTCCCTTTTTCATTCTCTTGGTTTTGATCTCCTGTTACTGGTTATTCACAGGTTTCAAATATTGTTTCTCGAATTTTTTCCTCCTTTTTATTAAGGTTATTAAAAGACGTCTCAACTCGATCGCTATTCTGCTTCCACTGACTCTTCTATTCATGATTACACACTGTCTTCAAACCTTTTCTTTCTCCCGTCTTTTAAAATCCTCTGTTTTATCTTTTGTTAAAATCTGTTCTATTTCCGATTACCTTTTAAAAATTTACTTTTGAAACAATTGTATATTATTTTCTGATCTTTTCTATCTGTTTTTAAAGGCTTTTAGAAGACGTCTCAACTCAATTGCTATTCTGCTTCAACTTGCTCTTCTATTATTGATCGTACACTGTTTTCAAACCTTTTTTTCTCCATTCTTTTAACATCCTGCCCCCCACCCCCCTCTCTCCCTCTCCCCCTCTGTCTCTGTCTCTGTCTCTCTCTCTCTCTCTCTCTCTCTCTCCCCCTATCCCCCTCTCTCTTTTAAAGTTTTATTCCTGCCTAGGCTTTCGATAAATACATAAACTCCTTAAGGACCCCAATAGATAACTGATACTCCTTAAGCCACAGTGCCAGAGAGATAGGAGCATTATGAAGAAGCAGAGGAACCACTCCCAATTAAAAGAGCCAGAGAAATTCCCTGAAAGCACGAT
>NW_027413873.1:0-5000 GCF_048773025.1 Camelus bactrianus | reverse complement strand
CAGGAGGGGTCTGCGGTAGGGGTAAGCAGCGGGCCAAGAAGCGAGCGCTCGCGGTCGGGACCGGGGAGAACCCGTGCGTGCCACCTCGCGAGGAGACGCACCCAAGACCGCGTGGGGACGGGACAGACGCCCGCCCCCCACCGGCACATCACCCGGCCCCACCACGATCGCTCCCACGCCCGGGCGCGAACCCCGCTGAGGGGGACCCACCCGGCGTGCGCCCGGCCACGTCAGTCCCCCCCCCGGTACAGGGTGAGGACTGACGTTCAGGAGGCGGCCCCGGCCCCACCGAGGGTGGGGAGCGGCCACGCCTCGCTTACCGTCTCGACCCCTCCCCCACGCCTCAAGAGAGGCGCTCGGGAGACACGACCACCGCAGGGGTTACCCGAGAGGACTCGCTGGGGACGGGAAGCGATGCCGCCGCTCGGCCTCGGGCACCTGAGGGACAACCTGGAGCGCTCCAGGGGCACCGCAGAGGACCAAGGCGAGACACGCTCACACCCCGACGAGGGGGTACGTGGCGTGGCGGCGGGGCAGCCCTCCCCCCGCCGCGGGGGAGGGCCGCTCGCGAGACAGGACGCCGAGCAGGCGAGGAGGCGAGAGTGTCTGCCGCGTCACAAGACCCCGGCCCCGCCGACACCACAAGGCACGGGAGACCGAGGTCGGGCCGGAGTCCGCACCCCTGCCTTCCCCCCGCCACCCACGGGCGGCAGAGGAGAGGCGAGGGGCCCGCAGGCAGAACGAGAAGAGAAGCCACGTTCGCCATGAACGTCCCCGTCCCTCGTCTGGCGCGGCTTAGGCCCGGCCCGGGGGAGCATGACTTCACCACATCGATCAGGTGAGTGAGTGAGCGAGCGAGCGAGCGAGCCAGCCATGTGGGGCAGGGAGGCCCCAGAGGGGAGGGCCCGGCGAGGACAACCACCAGAGGGGCCTGCTTCAGCCTCGCCAGGCGCCACCCACTCCTCAGTCCTCTCCGAGGAGAGCGGCCAACGACCCCAGGCGGGGAATGCCTGACACGCGGCACGGAGCCTACGGGGGTGGGGTCGTGCCGGCCACCACCGGGTGCCTGCGGCGGGGAGCGCACGGGGTAAAAGACCCACGCCGCCACCTCACCCCACCGCCCTCGGGCCACCAGAGACCGGAGGTGGCACCACGGGCCACGTCAGCCGGACGCACACACGAGAGCCGGCGCGCAGGCCCGGGCGGGCGGCTCAAGTGTCAGAAGCGGAGTCGGCTACCAGGCCAGGGCTCACGCAGAGAGAAGCCCAGAGCCCCGCACGCGTCCGGAGACCCAACACTCGGTGACAGACACCGAGGAAGACCGTGTCAGCACCTATCTGCTGGCAGAAAATGCCCAACACGACAGGAAAAATGACAGCGCCCAGAAACGGGGCGGGTCCACGATTTGCAAGGGGGGACCCCGGGACCTCGGTCCGGCCACCTGCCCCCAGCCCTACCCCCATAAATGGCAGCCCCGAAGCTCTCGGGGGCCATCTGATCGACCGGGGTGGGGGGGTTGGTAGGGGGAGGGGAGAGGGGAGAGGGGAGGGGGATTAGGAGGAGGCTTAGGAGGAGAAGTGGGAATGGGAATGGGAATGGGAATGGGAAGGGACGAGAGGGAGACGGGATCAGGCCGGGGACGCCCTGCCCTTTTCTCGCCCGCGTGGCCGGGGACTCGGGGAGATGCCACAGAGGCGCCTCCGACGAGAGGGCCCCCCACGAGGGACCGCTCCCGAGCACCGGGCCCCGGGCCGGGGAAAGCCTGCCTCCCCCACATCCCTCGCAGGACGCCCCCGTGCCGGTCCCCGAGTCCGGATGAAGTCTCGGTCCCTCCAACGCCACCGGAACCCACGCGGGCAGGCTTACGGGCCGGGGGGCACCCCCTCCCAGGCCTCCCGCGCCAACAGGGGCCGGCCCAGCCACGTCTCCGGATCCATCGGGACTCAGAAAACATTTCATCCAAGGAGGCGCCTCCGACGACCGGGAACCCCAGCGCGCCCGTCCCCGGCCTCACCGCACTGGGCCCGGGCCGCTCCTCGCCTCAGGAGCAGTCGTCCAAGGGACGCAGACGAGGGCCTGACCACCTAGCCGCCGGCGGCCCGGGCGCGGGACACTCTCTCCCTTTCCCCCGCGGCGGCAAGGCGCAGGCCGTGTCCGATCGGCTCGGGTCGGTCTCCGCGGCTGGAGGGGCACAGGCGGATGCTGGTCGACCAGGCCAGGCCACACGGCTTCCCCCGGCACACGAGATCCCGGGAGCGCGGCGACAGTCACCCCCTCATCATCCTGCGAGTCCAATCTGCGCCGAGAGCAGGACGCGCCCGCGGCTCAGCGCCACGGGGACTGTCACCGCCGGTGTCGCCAGCCTCCCCGAAGTCTGCCTCGGGCCCCGCCGCCGAGCCCCATCCCTTGCCGAGGTCGCCGACGCTCGGGAGAAGAGGGACAATCTCAGAGCGGCAGCCAGATGGCGCCCGACAACCGTCGCCAACGTCCCCGGAACCGATCCCGACCGCCGCCGGCCGCCCAAACGCCCGAGCTCGTCCCGGACTGAGGCGCCGGGCGGCCCCGTGGCGTCCGCCTCGGAGCCCGCTCACCCTCGTCACGGCACGGCACGGCACGGCACGGCACGACACGAGGCGACACGACGCGACGCGGCGCGACGCGACCCCGGCAACAGATCAGGGCGGGGAGGACGGAGGGAGCCGGGGTTTGGCAAGACACGGCCGGCCGGGCGGCTGCCGCGAAGGGGACGCGCTCCCCACGCGATTCCCCGGGCGGGGGAGATCACACGGACACGCCGGCGGGGCCGGGGCCCACGCCGCGGGTGGCCCAGAGCGACCAGGACGAGATCCCGGGTTCCCGGGTGGGAGGTTGGGAAGGGGAGGAGGGGAAGAGGGAGGGAAGGCGGGGGCTGGCAAACCGAAACCAGGCGAGCGCTCAGAGAACAACGCAGGAATCGGCTTTGGAGTCCGTCCTCTCGAATGCGGGAGGTCTTTCGAAAGCAGACAGGCAAAGCCCAGAAGCTAGAAAAGAAAGGATGAAGACCGCGAACCCCATCGAAGCGGAAAGAAAAATCGATCTCGGCACAGATCGCGACAAAGCCCAAAGACAACAAACGGGCGCCTGGGGAAAACGCACTCGCGGTCGGTCGTGAGAACACGGACGTCAGCACGGCTGACCACAACCGCAGGAAGGAGGAGGGAAAACAAAAAAATGCGGGCGGGGGTTCGGGGGGGCGAGTCGATAGCCACCCGCTCGGTAAATCGAGGTTCAGTGCATCTACACAGAGCAACACTGTGCATGCGCATCCGCGTGTCTGGGTGTGCGTGTGTGTGTCGGTGCGTGTGTGTTTGACACAGTCAACGTGGACAAGGAAACTGTAGCCCCATCCGAAAAAAAAAAAAGAAAGAAAAGAAAGAAAGAAAAGAAAGAAAGGAAAGAAAGAAAGAAAGGAAAGGAAGAAAGGAAGAAAGAAAGAAAGGAAGAAAGAAAGAAAGAGAAAGAAAGAAAGAAAGAAAGAAAGAAAGAAAGAAAGAAAGAAAGAAAGAAAGAAAGAAAGAAAGAAAAGAAAGAAAGAAAGAAAGAAAGAAGAAGAAAGAAAGAAAGAAAGAAAGAAAGAAAGAAAGAAAGAAAAGAAAGAAAGAAAGAAAACATGAAAACAAACGACAAAACCCACCACCAAAGGGAAATCAAGTTGTAGAACTACTCTGGGGTTTAAAAACAAAAACAAAAACACCGTAGAAAAAGCACAACCGCAGCCCATCAGGGGTTCCTCTCCTCAACAGTCCAAGAACTCGGTCAACTCCACCTCCTAGAAGCCAGAAAACCAGGGATGAAACACGCGCAGGAGACCCAAACGGACGTTTTCAGTTTAAAAGAAAAAAAAAATAATTTTTTTCCTCCCCCAAATGGGGGAGGGGGCGAGGGGGAGGATGGAGCGTAGAACTCAGCGGCAGAGTGCCTGCCCAGCACGCGCAAGGTCCAGGGTTCGATCTTCAGGACTTCCGTTCAAGTCAATAAGGAAGTCGGTAAGTCAGGCAATCACTAAGTCAGGCAACAAACCAGCAAAAGAAACGAATTACCTCCCCTCCCGAATAAACAAACAACCACCGAAAGCAACAACAGCAGCAAGAACCAAAAAAAAAAAAAAAAAAAAAAAAAAAAAAAAAGGCCTAAATAAATAAATAAATGTAAGTAAGTAAATAAATAAATAAATAAGTAAACAAACAAACACAATTTTAAAAAGGGGAAAACGCACGCATTTCCGTTTCTAAGAGATATCCGGACAGGCCCAGAACCTGGAATCTCGACAGCAAGTTCCAAAAACAAGCAGAAAGTGCCTGCTCCTGACGGAACACGTGATAGAGACCACCGTTCGAGATGGGGGCCGGGTGGGCGGGGCTGGCGGGCGGACACAGAGCTCTCGACTCATACCTGACAGAATCCGCTCTCCGACAGAAGACAGAAGGCAACACGGAACAGGGGTTGGTGGTGGGGGCGAGGGGGGAGAGGGCGAAACGGAGGTGGAGGAAAGCCATTAGGGAAAACAGGACAGAAGTCCCTCAAAACATTCCACAGAAAACTCCTGGAAGACCCGGCAGTTCCACTACGGGCCCGCGGATGGACGAATGGACAGTGCCACGTGGTCTGGAGAGACCTACACCTAGAGGGGATGATGTTAACTAAGTGACTTAAGTCCGAGAGGGATGTTGTCACTTCGAGGCAGAATCCCCAAGACAATACGCAGGAACACATGCAAGGAAGCTGAAACAGGCTCATGGATACCAAGAAGGAACAATGAGTGCAATGGGTGAGGGAGAGGAAAAAGTACAAGCTTCCAGTTAACTCCAATTAATAAATACACAAATTACGGGAGGTCATGGACAGCAGGGCGAGTAGAGTCAATCCATACTATTGTCATGACGCTGTCCGGTGACGGATCCGTAACCAGACTCACCACGGTGATCATCGTGGAACATGGAAGAATCCCGAATCCGCTATGT
>NW_027413872.1:0-35152 GCF_048773025.1 Camelus bactrianus | reverse complement strand
AAACAATGAAAGGGAAGTTGGATGTGGTGGGCAGAATAGCAGGTTTCTGGAGCTTACAATGAAGGATGATAAGAAAAAAAGTAAAGTTTTAAAAAAGTTACAAAGTTTAAAATAGTTTAAAAATTAAAAATTTAAGTTAAAAAATAAATTTTTTAAAGTGGCATGGAAGATTTTAAAACGATGGATGTTTTTTATTTCAAAATTCAAGTTGTTTGAGTTTCTCCTCCATGCTCCAAACATCAGTAACACTTGCTTGTGTAAGTGGTTTTGGGGGACACCACAGAGAGGGGTGAGCTCTGCAGTTAGGTTGGCCAGGAGAAGAATGCTGGTTTGGAAGGCAAGACAGAAGAGAGATCAACAGTTTTGTGAGAACAGAAACTGAAAGCCAAACATTATCCTAAAAAGGTTAGCACGGTAGGCAGAAAAATGGTCCCCCCCAAAGATGTCCATGTCCTAATCCCCAGAACATATGAAGAGGTCAGGGTCCCTGGCAAAGGGGGACTATGGTTGCAGATGCAGTTAAGGTTGCTAACCAGCCAACTCTAAGAGAGAGGTGGGCCCAGTGTAATCACCAGGGTCATTAAAGGAGGAAGAGGGAGGCAGAAGAGGGGAGAGAGGAGAGGAGATATGACCACAGAATCAGTGTCAGAGGCACACCATGCTGACCTTGAGAGAGAGAAAATAGGTCACAGGCCAAGAGACACAGGTGGCCTCTGGAAGCCAGAGAGGCAAAGATAAAGGTTCCCCTGAGGCCTTCAGAAACAGCCCTGCCAACACCTTGACTTCAGCAGGCTTCTGCATTCAAGAACCCTAGGAGGTTTAATTTGTGTTGTTTAGTGGAGACTTTTCCTTTTTTCTTCCTACTACCATGATGCTTGGGGATACTTGTTACAGCAGCAACAGAAAGTGAATACAGTAAGCTCCTTGAATTGTGCAGAAATTGCAGATAACACTGGACTGTCCACCTTGATATGGGATTGGGCTTATGTGAAAATCTAAAGGACAGTGTGACCTTAGCTAATATCTGCTTTTCTCATTTTTAGGAAGAGAACAGCAAGTCAAAACCTCTGTAGTTATTATTTTAGACAAGTGTCTTTTAAAACATTATGTAACCCTGTGCCTTAGGACCCCAAGAGAGCCTCTGTTCTTAGATGAACATGGATTCAGAGAGATAGGGTCTTACATCTGAGTCCCACAGTGGTCTCTTATTGGCAATGTGAGCTTGGGCAAATCACTTACCCTCTTTAAGCCACAGGATCTTCATTTGCAAAAGGGAGATAAGAATAAGGATTGTTTGGGTGATTAAATTATACACACACACGCACACACACATATATGTACAACACTTAATACAGTGACTAGCACATACTAGGCACTCAACAAATTCCTGTTATGGATTTTTAAATGCATGTATAAAAGGAGGAGAAAGTTGTGGGAAGTTGTGGGACATCTTAGCTCACGGCCCCAACAAGGGCCATCTCTCAAAGGGCTCTGATCAGTCAGCCCCCAGTGATGGGCTAATAAGCAGAAATTATAGCACTTGGGGATTTAAGTTAAACATAAAAAGAAGGTATTTACGCATAATTATTAAACAGCAGGTACGTTTACACTGTTGGATGGATCATCTTATCTGGAGACCATTAATAAGCAGAGTCTCCCCTGTTTTAGAGATGGGCATGCAGGAAAATGACTTGGATGGGTGGGCCGTTCTCACCCCAAGATCACATGACTTAGTATTCACGGAAGTAACACCTCTTGTATGTTATTACAGATTGACTGTCCTCCCATGATTATTGTCAGCTGTGTCATCAGTTCAAGGAGACAGCCACCTGGGTCACACTGGAATATTAGAAAGAAAATATCATTTAAATTTTAGATAGCTATAACATGAAATAAAGTCATTATTTTATGGCTAAAATAATCTAAGGAACAGACAGTAAAGACACTCTTCTTTGAGCAACTAGGGGAAAACATGAACCAGGTTAGACTGTCAGAACACAAAGCTGTATTCACAGCACTTCATTTCTGTATTTTCACAGCCAATACATCGGATCTCCCGGATAAGTCACAAATCTGCCCTTAAAGAATGTGATGTAGAAACACGAAGAGTAGTAGTTGACAAACTGGAACAAGAACACCTCCATGGCTAGGTTGTTCTCATAGTCATTCTGGTCCTTGGGAGCTCTGCAGCTAGAATAAAGAAAAGTTAAGTCTCTAAAGCTGTGAACAGCTTTGAGACTAATCAAAGCCACGGATACATGAGTTAACACGGTAAATATATATATATATATATATACACACACACACAATTCACACTGTTTTCATTTAAGCTGTTTTGAATTCCTTAACATAGCTACTATGTTAATTCCAAGTGTACACACTGTTGTAACAGTTTCTCACACTATGAACACAATATCCCACAAGGCAAAAAAAAATAGTCAGCTGTTCCTTAAAATTTGTAAGCACAACAGTATCCAATGGGCAAGAACTGTCCTCTGTCAGGTGTAAGTTGATAGAAAACTACTTCTGAACATCCTGCTAAATGATATTCTCTTGTCTCCCTGAACGGCAGGAAGGTAGGACTATTGAAGAAAAGAAACAAAACACGGGGAAACTTGCTAGAAGAATTTGGGGAACATAAAACAGGTCATTCTCCTAGTTTAGAATTTAAATTGGTCTTAGTGTTTTCAGAAGATGACTACTGAGCAGACCACTGGGAGAACGACCCAGCCACATGCAGCTTGTGGGAAGCACTTGGGCCGCTACCGCTGGCTGGGATAAAAGCCAGAGAGAAGAAACATTTATTATAGAAGCTATAGATGATGAGAATGGAGGTACACTAACAGGAACAGCATCGGGGAAAGACACATAACACTGTGATTACTTGTCCTCTCCGTAACACACGAGCAAATCTGCCACTGGAACCATGACCCTCTTCCACTTATTTGCAATAAAGAGACTATTTACTTTCAACAATAGGGTACATGATCTAATGTAATTGAAAATACTATTCAGCACTGACCTCTTTACACAGAGCTTGGACATTCTAATGCTTGCTTTGTCCCTTTAACTAATGCAAAGCCGGAGCTAATTCACTTCTCATATAGGCTAGAGAAAATACGTTTACACTTGACGTTTTCTAAAGACTGTAATGTACTGGAATTGAAGTGCCCAAAAGATACAGTTTCTGTTTTGACCTGGTTCTAAAAGTGGTGTAGAAATGACCTCAGCTGCAGTAGGAGCTTACCAGAGTCAGTCCTCATGATTGCCACTTTCTCATATACTGCCTTCAGGGTCACAATGATGATAAAACTGATGAGAGAAGCAGTGATGGGCGTGGCCCATCTGCACAGTCAGGTACTTCTGGATTGGGTCTCTTCCATGCAGGTTCTTGGGAAGTTTTGCAGAAAATACAATGAACACTGAGAGTCCGTAGACATTGATGGCAATAACTGAAGCAATGGTGAACAGGACCTGACAACCCAAAAACCCAGCAGCATGAGACTCACTAATGATCATATTTTTACACAGAAAACTTGCCCCAACCCACGCTTAAACAGACAACATGCATGTGCTGTAAACCTCACATAAACGTGAGAAGTGATGTAAATTGCACATAAATGCCACAAAAGACGTGAATATCAGGCACGTTAATCTTTAGGGTAGGAGGAATGAAGGATGTCAAAAAGAATGAGTGCATCCACTAATGTAACATGCTGACAGCAGGAGCAGCTGTGTGCAGGGCATAGGGAATATATGGGAACTCCACTTTCTGTGAATTTTTCTGTAAACCTAAAACTGCACTAAAGAAGGAAGCCTGTTAAGTATATCTTTAAATGGGTGAAAATGGAGTAACTGGTGACATGTTCTTTTGGAGACAAGTCTGTGATAGCAGAACCAATGAAAATATCCCTTCTACATCTATAGAATTACTTAGGTTATGAACTAGTTGTAACCCATGAAGGGGATATGCTTCCTTTAAAGGGAGAACCTATCACTGATTCAGGGGCCAGCAGGTGCTAGCTGTCGTCTTCATTCTGAATAGGACCAGTGAAGTTGTGGACATGTCCTGAGGGAAACACTGGAAGTGACAGCAGATCTCTGCTGATGAAAGCTTCACATGCTTTTCATACTCCTTGAGATCTTAAAATGGCAGGTATTCATACTCCCTTCATTTGCACAAGATTCATGTCCCTGATCCATTGTAGTTGTGACTGTGTGGACCCAAGGGCAACAGGGGTGTGAAGCATAATTTGCACGTGGCTGATAGGGTTTCAGTTCCTCACTAGACAGGTTTTTTTCTGGCCACTGAAGAATGCACATTAAAGATCCCATTTTTAAACTGTTTTCCTTCCATCTATCTTCTTGGTCATAGTCCAGAAGCATGTCTCAGTGTCCCTGGCTGCTCCTGATGGCTTCCTCAGAGAGAAAGCTCCAAAGAATGTGAATTTCAAGACTAAGTAAACCACATCATTTTATTTACAGTAATAGCGGGAGGCTGGCTTGCACCTGCAGGAGAGAGCAGAGGGAGTGTTTACAAGCCCCTCCTGGAGCCACACTCCTGCATCTGGATCCCAGCTCTGATGCTAGCTGTGGGGCCTTGAGCAAATTTCTTAACCTCTAGGGGCTTCAATCTCCTCACCCATATAATGGGGGGATAATAATAGCAATTTATAGGCTTATTGTGATGAGTCAATGATTTACTAATTGTGAAAACAATTAGAACATTAATCACAGGCATGTGAAAAACTCTACCTAATTATTAGCTATGAATATGGTGACCAAAGTATTAAAAAGGTGTTTTTTTTCTTAGTTTTTAAGCCATCAGTTTGTAGAGAAAGCATGTCATTTCCTCCTCTACTCTCTTTCATTATCCTTTTCTTCACAGTTAAGGCTTCATGCTTGTGAAAGGAATAACTTTTTGGTGTGTGTGTGTGATTAAATGTGAAAATTAGTTAAGGCTGAGAAAAATGTATTATAGAAGGTATATTAAGCCTTCCTCTCTTGTACAACACATATAGGCCATTTAAATAGTATACATTTTTAAAAAGTCTGCATAATAAATTTTTTAATTATGTATTAAGTAATCAAAATAGTTAAGATTCTTTAAATGCTTACTATTGATTCAGCACAGATCTATTTTTCTAAATCCTCACAATCACCCTGTGGGAAAGGTAATATTATATCGCTTTTACAGATGAGGAAATAGATCCATGTGGAGATGATGCAATTTGCCCCAAATGAAACAACTATTAAGTGAAAGAACTGAAATACTCAAAGAGCCCAAAGACACACTAACCGTATAGCACTGCCTCCTACATGGTCTGTGAAATCAATTCTAATTCATTTCAGAACTTATACAAACTTGACACATTTCCATTTTTCTTCCAAGAATTTAGTGGGTTCAATATTTCTTAAGAAACAGGAAAGCTTTCCATTCTCCTTCCTCAAGTTTCTTCTTACTTATCATCTTTTCTGATCATAACTTTAATATTTGCTCATTAATGAAAATTTGAATGTAATCAGTAGTGGACAGAACTGCTGTCCTGGAGCTGTCCCCAGTCTTAGAAGAGGACCCAGATTTTGCTTTAGGATAAATAACTTCCCTTCTATCTTTAGTCCTGTGATTTAAGCTTGATTGACACAATCTTTCTGAAGCACCAGAGGTAGATCTCAGTTGGTTTAAGACAAATAATACCCCTCATTCTATTGGTCTCACACATGATTTGAGAATTGGCAAATAACACAGTAAAAGTCACTGTTATGTGAGGAGATACATGCTGGTGCCCATGTGAATGATGAGCTTCCTCTATCAAGAGAGGAAGCTGCCAAAAGAGACCTCTCTTGGCTTGGATGGATGTGTGATTTGGGATGCTGAGTGCCTAGAAGCAGCATGCTGAGATATCCTTGGACACAGAATGAAGACAGGACAAAATCAGCCCTCGACATCATCTGGGCTACAGTATCTCTCCTTAACTGAAGTCAGACCTCAGACCTGAGGTTTTCATTTACAGGAACCAATAAATCCCATGCATCCCCATTTTTTGGTTGTTGTTTAAACACATTGGAGATTGATTTTGTCACCTACAATCAAAAGACTCCAACTCTGAAAATGAATAAAAAATAAAATAAGAAAAATTCTTCTACCTGTAGACATAATTCCTTCAGAACAGTGCATTGTTTGTATATTAAAAATCATTTTATATATTAATTTTATTCTCAAGCCTATCATAAGCATAACAATTTGACATGTCATAAAATATATTCATGGACACACTTTTTCATGACTGTATAATATTCTACTATGTGAAGTGTTGGAAGAATATTTTGGCTGAGATTTTATATATATATACATATCAAAGTATGTCTGTGACTTTCATCCATACTGACTTTTCCCTGCCATTTTGAAATACTTCCTTATTAAAAGTTTTTCAAAGCTGAATTAGTGGATTAAAGCATATGAATATTTTTGACTCTTGATATGAACTGCCAGACTGCTCTCTAAGAAGGTTGGAGGAGTACACCGGAAACTAACACAGCATTGTAAATCAACCATACTTCACAAAAACTATCCAGTAGCCTAGGCATGGGATTGGTGATCACTGGCTCTTCATCCTCATAAACAGAGCTGTGTCACTTGAGAGGTGGAAAACTATTTCATTCTGATGTGCACTGACTGAATTACTATTGGAGTGTGACATCTATTTTTTCCTTTGTGAATATGTGTTCATCTTCTCTGCCTTCTACGCTCCTGAGATGTTTTGGTGTTACGTTTGAAGTGATCTGAACTCTCTGTGTATTGAAGGAATTAGCCCCTTGTCGGATTTGTAAACAAATAACATCCTCTGGTGTTTTGTTTAAAATTAGGATGCTTCTGATGCATGGAAATCTTTATATATTTTCCTCTGAAACTTACTGCTCATCTAGAGGTTGTATATTCATCCATATTTATTTCTAGTTTTTTTTCTAATTGTGTTACTTTTTTAAATGTTTCTGGAATTTCTCACAATATATGGTTCACTGTTTTATTTCAATCTTTTCTTTTCCCCTCAAGTAGCTATCATATGTTCCATTTATTGAATAACCTTTATTTATCTCCCTGATTTGTAATGCCTTCCATCTCATATATTAAATTATTATTGATATCAGAAACCATATCTGGGCTTCCTGTCCTATTTTCTAATCTGGCTATTCTTGAGCTAGTAAAACTCTCATTGTCTTATTATTATATTAGTAATATGATTTTATTCACAATAAACCACAAATCAATTTTATAACTTCTGATATTTTGGAGATATGATCTTTTAATCTAGAATCATGTGATTAAAGCTTCTTTTATGTCTTTCAGTAGTTTTTATTTATTTAACTTTTTTTGACAGTTCCTACTATCCTTTTGTTAGGCTATTCTTAGACATTTTACCTTGGTTGTTACTCTTGGAAAATTTTAGAATTCTTCATGCCTCCATCTGGTCTCTTAATCAGAATCTGGAGAATCCTAAAGCACTGATCTGATTTGAACAAATGAGTTGAAAAGAACTGGGGGAAGCACTGTGAGCAGAAGAGACTCTGGAACCTCCAGATTGGAGCCCTGCATTGGCTGAGGTGTTCTCTGGAAACAGTTTTCTCTATGAGACTACATATTCCCCAGCTTGACTTTCAGTTTCCTCAGCATTTCACATTAGATTTTAAGAAGTCTGTGGCAGATTCTTACCCAGAAAAAGAGCACTTGCACAAAGGGTTATATGTATACACTTTCCCCAGGTGGTAAAAGGAACACGCTCTTCTTCCTAATTAAAAAAATGTTTAGTCAATCAAGGGATTACACCAATGAAATGATTTTTCTCCTAACTGGTCACTAAATCCTAAGCATAATTTTAAAAAAAATAATAATTTTCAGACATAGCCTCCTTATTTTTTAACTGCATGGGTTTTTTTCCTTTTTTTTTCTTTTCTTTTCTTTTCTGTTAATGGTGTCAAACAGACAACAAAATACGTACAGTGTTCATTTTAATATTATTTTTTGAAAATGCACATGTGAACAGCAAACTGTTTCCCTGCCATGGTCTGAGCTTAGGGGTCTGGGTACCTGACGAGGCCAAGCTCTAAAGCTCTATTCCTGAGCTTGCCTTAGATTTCAGAAGTGACGGAAGTGACAGCTTAGAGTCCGTGCAGGACAGAAAGTTTCACAGGTGTCTGCAGCTAACTGGTCTCCACTGTGTGTTTCTTGGTTGGGCTTTATATGTTAATTAGCTACAACTCTGAAGTTTTAGAGTTTCCAATTTAGAGTTTATATTTAGATGTTTTTTAGAGATGATATCAGTAAGACTCAAGGCTTACCTGGATTATAAAAGCAGCTAGAGTATAATAAGACCTGTAACTAAGTACATGGCCCCTCCTCTGTGCCAGGAATTCTTCCAAGTAGATTCTGTACACTAATTCGACCCGTCCTTACCACAGTCATGAGGAAGGAACTCTCCTATTCTTATTTTATAGGAAACTATGGCACAGAGAAGTTAAGTTGTCCAAGATCACTCAGGAAGCAAGCTGCTGTGTTCAAATATGAATTTAGGCAACTTCATTCCCAAGGTCTCACTACCACAATGCTGGCCTCTCTAAACAATGCAGCATGCATTCGCAATTAAAATAAAACACTTCAATTAAAAAACTAAAAAAAAAATTTAAATTTTTTTTAAATAAGGAAGAACTATAAAGTGAAATGAATCTTCATCTTCAATTTTTCAACAAGCATGTTCCAATGAAAATTTAAACTTATTAGTTGGCAATTTTAAATTTAAAATTGGCCGTTTAAATGACCAAAAAACGTTTCTTCAGTATTTTTTGTATTCTGCCAATATGATACGTTTTTGTTTTTCAGGACTCAAAAACATTATGAACATCTAATTTTGTCTAAGTTTCAGCTTTCATCTCTGAATGTACAGTCTTTCACCAACATATGCTTTGACCGCCATCTTCAGTTGTAAACAATGGGAACTATTCATAATGGGGATTATTAGAATCTTATTACATTTTAAAAGGCAAATGTCACTTTCTATTGGTAGCTGAACCTCATTTTTTTCCTTTTATAAAAAGAGGAGTTTGACCTCCTCCCTCCAGAAATTTTCAGTGCCAATGTTCTGTAGATCTGTGATTCAATTTATAAAATCTATAGTTGAAGACATTTTCAGATGCTCCTAGTAAAAGCATTTTATTTCCAAGAGTTATTCATGCTCACAACCTGCTGTCCTGCTGCTGCTGACTGCAAGTACCATCAGCTCTAAATTATCTCAGCTGATGGAAAGAAGCAATAATACAGATGACTCAAAAAATCATTTTTTCATAGCTCTGGAAGGTTGATACAAAGATATATAGTTTTATTTTTTTTAATTTTGCAGCAGGAGTGGCAGCAATAAATTTACATTTCCAATTATATAAAATGCCTAGCTCAGTGCACAAACACTGATGGCACCTCACCAAAGTTTCCCTGCTTTTTCTACCCTTTCTCTGACTTTAGGATGAGAGCCACGCTACTTTGTGCACATCCCAAAAGGAAGGGGAACAGTGACCAGGACTTAGTTCAAGACAAAAGGGCACCTAGTCTATGATGAAAAGGAGGCCGCAATAATGAAGGCACATGTGAAAAAATGGGAGTCAACTATAAAAACCAATGTGTCTTTCTTTCTACATCTATGTCATGGCGGCTTATTTATATTTTGCATTTTTTTATTGGTGTTATGAAAGGATACAATTCAATGCCTCTTTTCTTATACAATTACCAGCCTTTTCCTTTTCCCCCTTTTTACTGTTATTATGAAGGAAGGACCACACTTCTCTTCTGTATCCACCATTCCAGGCAGTGCTCCTTCATCTTGGCTGCACATTAGAATAACCAGAGGAGCTTTAAAAACTTCCCTATGCCAGAATGTACCCCAGGCCACTAAGTACCATCAGAGTTTGCAGTGATGGAATCCAAGCACCAACATTTTTTAAGGTTCCCTGGTGATTTCAACAAGCAGCCAAGGCGGACAACTCCAAAAGTAAACAGACTAAAGTGCATCTAATCAGCGCCTGTTATTCCTGGGTAATCTCATCTTTCTCCACGTGGGGACACCACACCTCCTATTCTGACCAGACTTGTTCTTCCTGCTCAACCCTGTCCCATTTGTACTCAAGTTCTGCCTGGCGCTGCTTCCAGAACTCCAGAAGTATGGTGACTAACACAGAGAGAGAACAGCAGAATGTGGATCTTCAGTGAAGACTGATGCTTCAGAAATCTGTACTTAATATTTATTACCTTTAACACTTTGGTAAATGATTAATAAAATCACATTTTTTTTAATAGGCGATACTAAAGAGAAACATGATTTAATGCCTTTCTTTAAAGAAAAAGGAAAATGTAGATAATTTATTGAACTTGTGAAAACAGAATATCTAGCTCTCTAGCTCAGGGGAAAGGTATTAACGTGATGGTCAGAGGCAGGTGACTGTGTCTGATGCTAAAGTACCTGCTACAAGCACATTATGCCCACTAAAAACACAAAAATCGGGGGGAAGGGTGGGTATAGCTCAGTGGTAGAGCACGTGCTTAGCATGTACAAGGTCCTGGGTTCAAACCCCAGTACCTCCATTACAAAAGAAAGTTAAAAAAAAAGCACAAGTAACTGTCATAATTTAAAGGGAGTGCATGGTCCACCCTCCAAGTCTTCTCCTCACATCCCTCTGTCTCTTCTGTGTGAAGGACCTGAGGGTAGGGAAGGGGATGAGAATGCTTTAGTAGCCCCTGCATTTCTATTCCACAACCCCAGTCACACAAAATTTAAATAATATTCTTAAATATGGAAAACTGCCATTTTCCTCAATCTTCGGTAAAGTAATTTTTAGAAATCGTCATTCTGTTTTAAGACTCAACACTTCAAATAGTAGACAAAAACAACATGAAATTTTAATTGAAAATGTGGCTTCAGGGTAAATCACCTAAGCCCTTCTTCCAACCAGACTGTTACCCCTAGGCCCCAACTACAGAGAAATTTCAGAATAACCACTGTTCCCTCCACCATTATACCTGAGTCTCTACCATGCCCTGAGAATAAAGAGAAAAGAGACACAGTCCCTGCTTCCGGGAGCTCCTAGGTGCACAGAAGTCATCAAGAAATGAAGGCTGAGGAGGCGTGTTAAGAGGGCTTGTATAACAGTTAGCAGAGAGTGCTCGGGGCAGAGAGCCAGAACTGTAGCCAAGGCTTTCCCAGAGGAGAGAACCACTGTGGTGAGTTCTGAGATGCCCAAGAAGTGATCAGGTGAAGGTATAATGTTAAGGCAATTTCTCCCTGGGGAGCTGCACATGCAAAGGTGGGAGGCCAAAGAGAGCCAGGTCCCTTCCTGGAACTCCAAATAGTCTTGAAGTGAGCACAATGTGTGGGAAGCAAGGCAACCAGGTGGAGAGATCACAGGTGCACATCACAAAGGACTCTGTGTGCCTCCAAGGTAGAGTTGACATGCAAAGTGATCTAGAAAGAAACAAGATAGATGCAGGGAGACCTATTGGCAGGTTCATGTGAAGGCCTGCTGAGGCCCCGCCAGGAGGAGAGAGAAGAAAACATTTAAGCAGGTGGACGGATTGGCCACAGGTTTAATGGAAGGGAAGGAAGAGGTCAAAGTTGTCGGGCAGCTTTCTGGCTTTGGCAGTGTCTTAAATTATAGTGCCATTCCCTGAAATAAGAAGGGCAGGAAGAGGGGCAAGCCATGAGAGGAGACAACTGATTCAGTTCTGGGTGGGTGCCTGTGGGCTCCAGGAGAGGTGTCCAGTAGGCAAATCAAAGTCTAGAAATCAGGAGAAAGTTCTAGGCTGAGACAAGTAGTTTTCCTGTTTCAAGAGGATAATGGGTGTGAGTGGACAAGCTCAAGAGAAGAGGTGTGGAGGGGTAGCTCTCACCCTCCTGCACATGGGAAGCATCTGGGAGCCTTTAAAAAATAGTGTGCCCCAGCCTGGAGTGGGGACTTTGTACAGTTTATTGTTTTTTAAATACTTTTTCCTTTTTGGGGGGGTAGTTAGTTTTATTTATTTTAATGGAGGTACTGGGAATTGAACCCAGGACCTCTTGCATGCTAAGCACAGGCTCTACCACTGAGCTGTACCCTCCCCACCTTTTTTTGTTTTTAGACATTAGCTCTACTGAGCAGTCAGGGTTGAGACTCAACTTGTAGAGAGCAGAGAACCTTGGGATAGAGGTCAAGGAGAAGCTGCCCAGAGCCCTGCAGACCCCACCAGGGGCAGCCAGAGACACAGGGAGCCTCGGACGGGCTGTGAGGAAGGTGAACTCAACACTCCCCAATGGCAAAGATGACAAACATGTTTCAAGTACCCACTTCCCAGCAGTGTTTGTTCTGACTTTACTAGTTTTCCAGTAATACTGAGTGAGAATAGAAATAATCTGGACACAGGGATCAAATTCAGATGACGGTTCTGACCATTCTTAACTGCGTGATTACTGATTAAAAAGCTACCCATCTGCCACGTGTAATATGGGGGACCTAGAACCGTGCTCATGGGCTGCTGTGAGCATAATGAAATGACATCTATAAACGTCCTCCTGTCTCTCAGAGGTAATTGCTACTATTGTCCCCATTTGGGACACCAAGAAACAGAGGCACAGAAAGCTTCAAACACTTGCCCAAGATGAGGGTTGGGGTTAGGATTCAAGCCAATGACTTCTTGGTTCCAGAGCCCAGGATCTTCTTACGAACAACACATCAATGCCCAGGCTCCCTGCTCCAAAACCCGCCTCCCTTTGGATCAGTTCCATGGCAACTTTGCTGCACAGATGTCGTCACTGCCTGCCTGCCTGCCTGGTGTCTCATCCCGGCACTCCTCCCTCCATCCCACACAACGCTTCCTTGGGCACACCAACCCTCACAAGGCCATTGCTGTGGCTACTCGGATGTTTACACGGAAACGCAGGTGGCAGCCCAGCTTTTTGCTATAGATGCTGCTGTCAGTGGAGGCAAAGAGCTCACAGTTTGAGGGAGAGGCCAATTCTGGTCTCTTTGGCTGGAGAGCTGGATGGAATCTAGTTTCCCTCTGCAACTTAGACACCCAGCATGAGAAATATGTAAGGCCATCTGGCCTCTCAACATAGAAATGATGCCCCCACAGTTGTACTTAACATTGTAATCTCCTGGCTCCACCAGAGAGCAAAGGCCATGGCCTGTTGTTCACCAAGTTTTGTTTCCTTGCACGACAGCTAAAATGGGGTGAGTTAACACTGGACCAGAAAATCTACAAAGCCCTTGTGTACTATTTCTTGACACCTGCAGGTCACCCAAATATCCCAGATCCTCCAATTAAACAACTAGTAAGAGGAACTGAGCTGGCTCATCTCTCAGACCCATGATGGCAGGACTGATTTGGCCTCTCCTGCTCTTGGGATGATCTGTTCTCCTTCTATGTGCTCTATCCCAATTGAAAGAGACTGTTCTTTGTTTATGGGCTAGGGAGTATTTGTGGCTCTCTGACCAGAACTTTCAAAAGTAGAGCTCTTGGTGAGAATGGAAGCATGGCACCCACATCTCATGAGATCAGCTACCCAACAGCCTCATCTAGCCAAGACTGTGGCCAAAACCAGGGGTCCATGCTGTTGAGTGTTGGGTCTGGAGAGCAATGCCTCCACCACTGAGAAGCTGCTCCGCCACTTGTGCCCTTGTCCCCATCCAGGGGGATGTGATGCATCCATGGGATGAAAGCCTTGAGGGCATTAGGTGACTGTGGAACAAGCTGTGACTGGCTGGTCCTTCTCCCAATGTGACCCATGTTAGCCTCACATGCAGAAAATCCCCAAAGGGACCCCTGCTTGAGTGAATGGGTCACCTATCAGCCAACTGTCCTCAGGCCACCTAAGAAGCAACACAGTATACACAGTGAGCCACGAACTCACTGAATTCCCCAAGGCTCACAGCTCCCTAATTTGACACCAGGTACCCCCAGGAAACAGAAGACCCTTACTTTAAAATTGACTTGAGAATTCTACTGCCAATGCTGCCTTCACCTTCCACTTATGAAGTTCTTTCCACTCTTTCCCCTGCTCTGCAATTGTGCAATCAGTCCAGAGCTCCTCCATGAGACAGGAGTGAAGGGGGCTGGGCAGAGCCATTAAAAGAATGGCACAGCCATTAGCACCAAGACGGTGGAAAAGTCAACTCCCAGTAGATTTTGAGCTTCAACACACACTCACCGAAATACAGCAGGATGCTAAATGGCACTCCCACAGGTGCCAGGACAGGTTCAAGACTGACCATAAAAGGTCAAATGGTGAGTGGTGGCCCAATTTCTGGGAATCCCAACACCTTCCCCAAAGCGGTTGGAATATTCCTCCCACTTATAAGCATATGAAGATACTGAGTGCATAAAAACTAACCCCACACCTCGTGGCTGCTCTCTCTGCTGAGGGAGACAGCCCACACTCTGTCTGTGGAGTGTGTATCTACTTTTACTTTAAACTGGAGTACCCAACTCCCACGCCTCATGGCCTTTCTCTTGCCTTCTGAAACACCCCAGTCTGTCTATGGAGTATATATCTCGCTGAATAAATCTACTTTTACTGAATTGTGTCTCTCTCTTGAATTCATTCCTGTGCAAACCAAGGACCCACACTTGGCAAGGTGCATCCCAGGGATCCAAATAAGACCTGGGATACGGCCATCCTCTCCCCCCCATTTTCCTGTAACATACATTCCTTCCCAAAGGATCTCACATTGTGCACTCCAAAATAGACAGCACTCATGTGTCCTGACCTGGATCTGCTTCTGCGTGTATCATTCTCATGTCCACTAGAATGTCACCTTCATGAGGACAGGGATTTTGTTCTGTTCACAATGGAAGCACCAGCACATCACAGGTGCTGGAGAAGTATTAACTGATTGAATGAGCTGTTGGAAGTCCTGGGAATTCCACATGCAACTCCTAGCCTCTTGGGTCCCAGCTGACTCCAGTTGCTCCCGGCTACTCATGGCTGACCTCTTGCCACCAATCTCTGCTCTGCCATCACCTGAGCTGGGATGAGCTGAGATGAGCACACACCTCAGAGAGCATGGCAGCTGGTTCATGAGGTTGCAACACACTCGCCCCTTGACTTCTAGGGGTTACTTAGGATGGACAAACTGAAGGAAGCACCATAAGCACCGCCCTACCCCACAAATCACTTGAAGCACCAGGACTGCACACAGGGGAAACGCTGGCCCTTTCCAACCTAAGGAGAGGGACTATGGGTGAGAAGAGGGTCTCTGTCAACTAACAGTCTCTTTACAAGCCCAGTCTTAGAAAAGCTCTTTAAAGACACTTATGGTATCTTCCTTGTGTTTCTGTAATCCCTCTAGATTTTATCATTTTCATCTACACATCAGAAATACAGATGCTCTTGAAATCTCTATTGATTTTCAATGAAGAAAATCTTCAATTTCCTTCTCTGCTAAGAAAATTACTGCACTTTATATAAAAAAAAAAGCAGCTTCCTTTCATGAGTTTCTATCTTCAAACACCTAATTTCACAAGAATCAGTGAAGCAGGACATGAAAATCATGCTGTGCTTTACCACCTACTGGTGGGCAGGAATGAAATGAATGAGTACTGATCTCATGAGACGGGAAGGCTGGGGCTGTTTTATTCCTGCTACAGATGGAAGGGTCCATATCTGTAAGGGTGAGGAAGGACCAAGGATGAGAATCCAAAATTTTCTAACCCATTTCCCTTTTTCAGAGTCCCAGACAAAACAGTGTGAGTGTATCAACAAAAACAAGAACATCTGCACCCTTCTAAAAGCATGCTACGAATTTACTACTACACACGGCACTCTGTCACTGACCTAAAGGCTGATGACAGCCAAGAAATTTGCAGGGATCTTATTCTGTGCTCATCCCTTTTTGTCTTTGGAACCTCAGGAAATTTGCCTCCTCTCCATGAATGTCATTTTCCTCATCCTTCAAATGGGAGTGTAACAGTCATTCATTTGCTCATTGTCTACTTGACAACAGGAGACGGCTTATGAAAACAACAACAAAAAAAAGCAAAACAGCTATTCTGATCTGTGCTGTCTTTCTCCTCCTCCCTGAACATGAACTTACAGGGTAAAATGGTATCTTTCACTAAATCCCTAACTTAAGGAGCACTTCTGATAAGGAAGTCACAGGACTGCCATGTAACCGAGAAATGACCTGGTGAAAAAGAATGAGTTGCCAGCAAATCCTCAAAACCCATAAGGGTGCAAACCCTGGGAGTTACAGGCATGGGAGGGAGTTCCTTAGTTCCCCATTTCACAAAGCCGAGAACTTTGCAGGGTCCATGAAAGACAAAGATAGCCCAGTACAACCACACCATGTTTTGGAGTACACCAGGTCCACATCACTGCTGACCTGCACTTCTTTGTGTCCCAGAGCAAGAGCCCTGGGAGGGGGTGACTGTGTTTGAGGATGGACAAGAAATTCCTGTTCTGTCTCTTTTGCTCTCTCTCTTCCTGCAATAAAACAACTGGTAGGACTCTGGTGCCGAGCACTGCACCCACATTCTCTGGCAAACCACACACCAGGCAGCTCTAGCTGATCTGAGAGAGGACTCTTCAATGAACATATATACACCAAAGTCAGGCAGAAAGCTGCCTGTGACTTTGGGAATCCAAACCAGCTTGTCCTGTTAATCAGGATGTTAGACATCTACAGAAAGTGTGCACCAGATGAAGACGATGCCTTAGACAGCGTTGGTGGTTATGGCCAGCAGTATCTAAGGACAAGTCATGCTCTGGCAGATGGGAGCATTTTGGTTTCTTTAAGAGTTTGATACTGAAGGGCTGTGATATTTAATTGGGCCTTGAAACTCCAGACTTCTTTACACACAAAGGCAGACAAGTTAGGTAAGCCAGCTCAGTCTTTATTCCAACTTCCTAACCAAAGTCTATGAGGTTGAAAATATATTTCTCAGACTCTTCTGCAGCAAGGGTTCCAGATGTGGCTTTAAAAATGCCCATCAGAGGTTGAGATTTGCAAATATTAACTACTATATAGAAAAGTAGCTAAAAAAACTAAATTTCTTCTGTATAGCACAAGGAACTATATTTAATATCTTGTAATAACTTTAATGAAAAATATATGAAAAGGAATTCATACATATATATGTGTATATGAATGACTGGAACATTGTGCTTTACATTAGAAATTGACACATTGTAACTGAGTATACTTCAATTAAAAAAAAATATATATATATATAAAGCCCATCAGCAGCATCTGAGTGTCACTAAAAGCAGAAACCCAGATGAATGGAGGCAGAGGTGGTTGGAGGAGCTACATTATTTTGCTGGGGTGGATGCAGCCGGCATGGCAGAGATCTAGAAGGAATGCTCACAACAGCCACTTACTGATCTGCAAGTGAGTTAGGCTAACAGCTTCCTGAAATCCTCCCCGCCCCTCCTGATGAGCAAGGTGTCTGGCGTTTCTCTGGAAATCACTAGGCGCAGCCTGGAACTCAAAGGTAAAAATTAAAAACTGCAGTCAGGCAGCAAAGGGACTGGCAGGACACGTTGGACAAAATTAGGTCAGAAACAACAAGGAATGTGGAGGAGATAGAATGTGTGCTGAGGACCCTGACTTCAGTGGTGGATTGTCTGTGTTGAGGACTCTGAGTCAGTATGAGTAGATGGATTGGTGTGGACTTAAATGGTGGCCATTGTTCAGCTAAGTGTGTGATTTGGATGATATTTATTAGACGAGGGTTATTTTTTTCCCCCTTCAAAATTGATCATTTCTAGGGAGCAGAAAAATACTCTGCCACACAAAATCTAATTGCAAAAGAGATGCTACCGGCTGATGGTGATATGAAAAATTTCAGTTCTGCAGTTCCAAGGTTTCTTTAAGGAGGTTCACAGCAGTAGGTACTTAAAATAAAGACATCATCATATGTACATATCCTTAAAGATACACATATGGTGCTATAAGTGGGCCTGAAATGTGTTCTGCATTCTAAAATCCAATGAAATAAAATCAGTAGCTCAGTATGCCTGTCGGCTCTATAAACATGATGTAGCTAATGATCACAGAAAGCAAGATCAGCTAGGAAATTTGAGATTTGTCTTTTCTAGTGTCAAAGTTAATATTTTTTGCTTTACTAAAAAGCATTTTTTTTAATTCGGGCTCTCAGCATCCATTGGTGTACGGGGTTTAGTAGATGTGTTCAGATGTTCTAGACAGTGAATCAGAGCAAAGATTGAAGTTTAGACAGTAGTTAAAAATCTCACCCGTGTGATCAGCATCCACATATTGCTATACTGAAAATCCTTAAAATTGAGAACTTCATTAAAGCAACGAAAAGAGATGGAAAAAAATAGCCACTGACTAGTGGAAGTTTTGTATCGTGTAAAAATGACAAAGGGCTATTCATGAGCATATTTTTAAAATCTCTACACTTTAATAAGAAAAACAACAAACTGACAACAGATTGCACACTGCTCCCTGTAGGAAAAGCCACGCAGATGGACTCTTATGTGAATGGGACTGGAGCTGTAGAATTGGCTAGTCTTACAAGTAATTCAGTTAAAAACAAACGCACATGGGATACACTTCTAGAATATCTGAGTAAAAATGTTGGAAAATTTACTCCTCTATGAAGCAATGACATTGGCAAAATTTGTCAAAATTAACCTCTGCAGAACTCTGGAAATTAAACAAAGGCTTCGAGAAATCCAGAGAGTGTTTATTTGAGGGAAAAAAACCAGCTAAATCTCCATAAAGATAGTGAGTTTTGTGGCATTGTAACTTGATCTACCCCATCCCCATTTCCTCACGTAAATGGTGGCCTTTAAAAGCAACAGTCTCACAATCAAGGTAGGGGCAGAAGTGATTTGAAGTTACCCAAAAAATCCGTCCCCAGAGAGCTGTCACTATTTGACCTATCTCAAACTCATGCTGTGCAAACAGCCAGTCCCCAGAGTGTGTGTGGAAAACAATCAGCAGTGAGTATTTAACATTACAACTGCCTGAGGCAGTGGTACCAGTAGAGGCTAACTAGATGCTGACTAGGAAACTTAGAAGGCAAAATTGAATAATGAGACATTCTAGGGGTGGAGGTACTGTTAAAAATCTCCAAAAAAATCCTGAGAATTGTAGAAGGCCATACACATGTGTGGCACATGGCAAGGAAAGATCTGAGAAAATCTTAAGCCTTCAACTCTGGCTGAAGTTGAGGTTCTGCATAAGCAAGAACTAAAGGCTATGGAAGAGCTGCAGACTGCCTGCTGGTGCTGAAGGCATCCCTCAGCACACAGACAAACAGCCACCTGGCAACAGCTCAAACTATTGGCTCCAGGCATTGAAAGAAATCACTGTCCAATCATTATTACAGTGATGACAACTAGGCTTTCTGCACACACACTGATCTCATGGCCATGCATGATAAAGAATACAGACTTTACAGAATTTGTTCAGGAAAGTAAATAAATAGCTGCAGCAGCAATGACAATGGAAGCAACGATAAACCCTGGAGATGAGGAAAATCTGGCTATCAGATCTGGCACATTGTAATATTTTAAATGTCCAGTTTTCAACAGAAAATTACAAGATGTACAAAGAAACAGAAAAATTTAGCCATAACACAGGGGAAAAAGTAGTCAATAGAAACCCCCTGAGGAAGCCCAGGCACTGGACTTACTAGACAAAGACATAAATAAGCAATTACACATATATTCAAAGAGCTAACAGAAACCATGCCTAAAGAATTAAATTATGTGAACATCTCATTGTACAGAGAATATCAATAGGTAAAAATTTATATTAAAAACCAACTAGAAATTCTAGAGATACAAATATAATGACTAAAATGAAAAATTCAATAAAAGATTTCTCTGTAGATATGAACTTGTTGAAGAAAAAGTCAGTTAACTTAAAAATACTGAGATTATCCAGTCTGTGGAATAGAATGAAAAGGAATGAAAAAAAAAAAAAGAACACTGTGTCAGAGATAGGTGGGACACCATCAACAATACCAATAAACATATAATGGGGGCGCCAGAAGGAAGGAGAGAAAAAAAGGGTTAGAAAGATTATATAAAAAATAATGGCTGTAAACTTCCCAAATTTGATGAAAACATTAATTTGTACATCCCAGCAGCTCAACAAACTCCACGTGGTATAAACATAGAGACATCTAAAATAGGCACATCAGACTCAGTATGTCAAAAGACAAGAACAAAGAAACTTGACAGCAGAAAGAGAAAAGTGGCTCAACATATACAAAGGCTCCTCAGTAAGACAGTTGATTTCTCATCAAAAACCATGGAGACCAGAAGGCAGTGGGATGGTATTGTCAAAGTGATAAAAGGAAAAGACTGTCACCAAATATTTTATAGCCAGCAAAGTGATTCTTCAAAAAAATTAAAGGAGAAATTAAGACCCTCCTACAAAAACAAAATCTGAAAGAATTCATTGCTAGCAGGCCTGCCCTACAAGAAATACTAAGGATAGTCCAGCAGGTGTAAATGAAAGGATACTCACCTGAAAAATAAAGAGCACTAGTAGAGGCAACTACATGAGTAAAAAAAAAAACAAAACACAGTATAAATATAGTATTACATGTAAGTGTTTTCTTCTATTTGATGTAAAAGACAACTGCATAAAACAATACTTATGAAACTGTATAAATGTGCTTATAAATGCATAAAGGTGTAATTTGTATGACAGTGACAGCATGAGGAGGGGGAGGGAAAAGATTGATACCAAAGCCAAGTTTTTGTGTACTATTGAAATTAAGTTGGCATTCATGTGAACTAGATTGCTTTAAAACAAGATGTTAATTATAATCTCCAGGGCAATGGAGGAGAAGGAGGAGGAGTAGGAGGAGGAGAAGGAGAAGAAAAAGATAAAACAACAAATTAAAATGGCACACTGGAAATTGCCTACTTTGTACCAAAAATGTGTAGTAATAGAGGAATGGGGAGAAAAAGACATATAGAAAGAAGATAGCAGAGGTAATTTCAACCTGATAAGAAATTACATTAATGTAAATGAATTAAACTTTCTAATCAAAATCCTAAAGGCAGAAATAAATGGAATAGAGAATTGATGAACAACAGAGAATAACCAACAAGAAGAAAAGTTGGTTCTTTGAAAAGATCAACAAAATTGACAAAGTTTAACTAGTACTGAAGAAAAAAAGAGAGGAGATTCAAATTACTAAAAAGAAATGAAAGGAAGGATGTCACTACTGCCCTTACAAAAATAACAAGGAATATAAGGGAATACCATGAATAATTATATAGACAATAAATGAGATAATCTAGATGAAATGGATAAATTCCTAGAAGGACATAAATGACTGAAGTTAATTCAATGAGAAATAGAAAACTCAAATATTCCTACAATAATTAGTGACTGAAATAGTAATCCAAAACATTCCCACGAGGAAATGCTAGGCCCCTATGGCTTTGCTGGTGAATTCCATCAACTACTTAAAGAAAAAACAAACAAACAAACAAACAAAAAGTAAACAATGCTTCACAAACTCGTCTAAAAAAAAGAGGTGGGCACACTTCCCAATTCATTCAATGAGACTAGTATCACACTGATACCAAAACCAGACAAAGGCATCACAAGAAAACTAAAGACTGTCTCTTATGAATATAAAGGCAAAAATCCTCAACAGAATACAAGCAAATCCAATCCAGTAACATATAAAATAGGCCACAATTAAGTGGGATGTATCGAGGTATGCAAAGGCAGTTCAACATACAAAAGTAAATTCATGTAATATGCCATATTAATAGAATAAAGGATAAAAACTAGGAATAGAAGAGAACTTCCTCAACTTGACAGACAACATCTATGAAAAACCTGGAGCAAAGATCATACATAATGGTGAAAGACTGAATTATTTCCTCCCAAAATCAACATTGTACTAGAGGTTCTAGTCAAAGCAACCAGACAAAGAAAATAAAGCCTCTAGATTAGAAAGAAAGAAATAAAACTATTTCGATTCCACATGACATGATATTATATATTGAAATCCCAAGGAATCCACAAAGAAAAAGAGAGAGAGAGAAAAGAAAAAAAAACTTATTAGAATTAATAACCCAGTCTGACCAAAATTGTAAGTCCCAAATCAATATATAAAAAAGTAATTATATTTCTATACAACAGCAGTGAATAATCTAAAAATAAAATGAGGGAAACATTTTCATTTACAATAGCATCCAAAAGAATAAAATACTTAGGAATATTAAGAAAAATTTGTGGAATACTGAGAAAAATGTCTGAAACTTGTATATTGAAAAGTAAAATACTACTGATAGAAGTTAAAAATGACCTAAAATAAATGGAAAGCTCTTCTGTGTTCATGGATCAGAAGCCTTATTGTTAGGATGGCAATTGTCCTCAAAATGACCTATAGATTCAATGCAACTCTGGCTTTTTGGCAGAAATGAACAAGCTGATCCTAAAACTAATATGGAAATGCAAGATACCCAGAATGGTCAAAACAATCTTGAAAAAGAACAAAGTTTTGGATTTTCCACATTCAAAACTCACTAACAAAACTGTAATCCATACAGTGTGGTACTTGCATAAAGGATAGACAAATAGATTGAGAGAAAAGAACTGAGAGTCCATAAACAAACTCTTACACGTAGCCAGTTAATTTTTGACAAAGGTGCCATGACAATCCAATGGGGAAAAATAATCTTTACAAAAATGATGCTGGGACACCTGAACATACACCTGGAAAGAAAGAAAACTGAACTTTTATCTTAACACCATTTATGAAAATTAACTCAAAATAAATCACAGAAATGATACTATAAAACTTTTACAAAATGAACAATGAGAAAATCTTCAGGACATTGGATTACAAATACTTCTAAGATATGACACCAAAAGCACAAAAAACAAAAGAAAAAAAATCAAGTAAACTGGACTTCTGTAAAATTAAAAACTTCTGTGCTTCAAAGGACTTCATCAAGAAAGTAAGAAGACAATCCACAGAATGGGTGAAAATATTTCCAATATGATAAGGGACATTTATCCAGAATAGACAAAGAAGACTTAAAACGTGACAATACAAAGACAAATACAATTAAAATGGGCAAAGAATTTGAATAGATGTTTCTCCAAAGAAGACAATCGAATGGGAAATAAGCACATAAAAAGATGTTCAACATCAGTAGGCATTAGGGAAACAGAAATCAAAAGCACAATGTCATGCCACTTCATACCAACTAGGGTGACAAATATATATGATATATGATATATAAATATGTATGTATAAACCCGGTAATAAAAAGTGTTGATGAGGATGTGGAGAAACTGGACTCCTCATACGTTACTACTGGAAATATAAAATGGTGCAGTCACTTTAAAAAGTACTTTAGCAATTCCTCAAAATGTTAAAAGTAGAATACATCCCAGCAATTCCATTTTTTGATATATCCTCAAGAGAACTGAAAATATGTATTCACACAAAAACTTGTCCATGAGCATTTACAGCAGAATTATTCATCATCAACAGATGGATGGATAAGCAATGTGGTGTATTTATAAAAATGGCATATTATTTGAACACAAAAAGGAATTTGGGTACTGATATATGCTACACCATGGATGAGCCTTGACAACGTCACACTAAATGAAAGACAACAATCAAAAAAGGCAGCATACTGTATGGTTCTACTTATATGAAATGCCCAGAACAGGCAAATCCATAGAGGCAGAAAGTAGAGTGGTGGCTGCTGGGGGCTAAGAGAAAGGAAGGTTAGGAAGTGACTTACTAAAGGGTACTGCTTCCTTTTGGGGGTGATGGCTACACAAACCTGAAATGTACTTAAAACCCTAATGCACACTTTCAAAGGCTGCATTTTATGGCATGTGAATTATATCTCCATAAAGTTGTTATTCTTGAAGCTGAGCCCACCTATGGAGCAACTGGCACAGCACTGACTGCGGCATCTGGAGGGGGAGTGACCCATCCGCCCACCGCGAAGGAGAGCAGCATCTGATCCAGTGCTGGAGGGGTGCGATCTTCTTGCCGACAGACACTGTGAGCAGCACAGACGAGGGTATCAACAGAGCAAGCTGAGTTCGTGAAACAGGGCAAAGACACAAAGACCTCTCAATAAAACCATTAAGAGCGCAGTCTCTAGGAGAACACATCTTTGTTTTTTAAATCTTTTTATATCTGTTTTATTTTCTATTACCTTTTTAACCTTTACTTTTTAAACATTTCTATATGTTTACAGTTCTCATTTCATTTTTAATTCTCTTGGTTTTGATCTGTTATTGATTATTCACAGGTTTCAAATATTGTGTTTTGATTTTTTCTTCTTTTTATTAACATTTATAAAAGACATCTCAACTGGATTCCTATTCTGCTTCAACTTGCTCTTCTATTATTGATTATACACTGTTTTCAAACCTTCTTTTCCTCCATTCTTTTAAAATTCTCTCTCTCTCTCTCGTTTTTAAGTTTTATTCCCGCATAGGCTTTAGATAGATAAATAAATAAACATCCTTTAAGGGCCACAATAGATAACTGATACTCCTTAAGCCACAGTGCCAGAGAGATATGAGCAGCATGAAGAAGCAGAGGAAGCACTCCCAATTAAAAGAGCAAGAGAAATCCCCTGAAAGAACGGTCAAAAAAATAGGAATTGATGGCCTACTAGATCAAGATTTCAAAAAAAGAAGTATCAAATTACTGAAGGAACTAAAAGAGATAGTGTTTAGAGACATAAAATATGCCAAAAACAAAATAGAAGCTATAAAGAAGAGCCAAGTAGAATTGGTAAATTCATTGGCTGAAATGAGATCTGACCTAAAGCTTATATAAAGCAGGCTAGATAATGCAGAGGAACGAATAAGTGACCTAGTAGACAGGACAACAGAAAGCACCCAATAAAACAGATGAGCGAAAAACAAATAAAAAATAATGAAAACAATATAAGGAACATGTGGGATAATATAAAGCATGCCAATCTATGCATAATATGGGTTCCAGAAGAGGAAGAAAAAACAAAGGGGATGGGAAAGGTATTTAAAGAAATCATGACTGAAAAATTCCCAAATCTAAAGAAGGAATCAGACACCCAAATACAGGAGACTCAGAGGTTCCCAAACAGGAAGAGCCCAAAGAAACCCACACCAAGACATATCATAATCAAGATGGGCAGACTGAAAGATAAAGAAATGAGCCTAAAGACAGCAAGAGAAAAAAAAAGAGTGAGTTACAAGAGAAGACTCTCAGCTGATTTGTCTACAGAAACACAACCGGCCAGAATGGAGAGAATAGATATATTCAAAGTCCAGAATGAAAAAAAAAAAAAAAAGCAGCCTAGGATACTTTCTCCAGCAAGGCTATCCTTTAGAATAGAAGGAGAGATAAAGAATTTCACAGAGAAGCAAAAACTAAAAGACTTTAGCAACACTAAACATGCTAAAAGAAATGTGGATCCAGCAGCCACAACAAGCCTCGTGGAACAAACAAAAGTTCCACCTGGAATCCAACCGGTACCTGCCATCCACAAAGATTGCAGCATTTTTTCAGTGTTGGGGGAGGGAATGCATCAAACGAGAGTTTCCTAAGTAAAAAGTAATTCTCTCCATTAGCATTCAATGGTCCTGTTTTTCAGACCCTCTTTCCTTTAGTTCAGATCTCAATACATTTTACAAAGAGATTGAAGTGTGTGCATGTTAAGTTTATATTTCCAACGACTTTAACCTTTCTAAAACTTAACAATTCACAAAGACCACCCAAAGGAATCTTATGTTTGTGTAATAGACATTCACTCAGAATAAATATCCGTCTGTTGCTTTTCTGCTGAAACACCCACAGTCTCAAGACAAGGATCCATTTGTTTTATGGGGGCTGAAATTCCTAGAAATGAAGCCCATTCCAATGTACACTTTACTGTCTGTCTCTTTTACACTTAGTACTGTTTTGTAGAACTACTTGTCTTTGTTAGAGGCGTATGCCATTAATTCTCTAACTAGGGATGAATATCACATTCAATCTTCCTGTTGGAAGAAGAGTCAAACTATATAACGGAATATGAATCGAATTTATAAAAAATAGGCATTTGGGTTAGGTCACGATATGCTCTTATGAATGAACATATTTCAATCATTTTGCTCGCATCTGATTTCTGAATACAAGTGTGTTGATTACATGCAAGCAGCAATACTGGTTTGGTGCGTGCTGAATGATACTTGACAGCCCTTTGAGTATTTTTTTTGAATTTTCATGGTTCCTTTGCATATATGTCAGCCAACAGTACTCTTTGGTGTTTGTGGTTTGTTTGTTTTATATTTTGATTGCTTGTTTGTTGTTTGTTTTGCAAACACATTAGGCCATGCATCTCTCCATTTGCATTAAACAGAGAGCCATATAGGATGATTCAGTTAGTATATTGCTGAAAATCACCTATGTTTTCCTGCTACCCGCTCCCATCTGTAGGTTTTGATGTCCTCCTTGCCTTCTTCTTGTTAATTCTCTGCATCTCATGGCGCTTCTTTCATTTCTAATGATGGTTTTCTTATTTCCATTTCATCTTACTACTTTTCTCTTCAGGGAAGAATTGTCAATCTTTGTCTAAGGATAAGTTTTAAACTGCTGAATTCTATTCAGTTTTGCCGCTCTGTGAAATTTTCTAGATCTGCTGTTATCAGATATGGCGTTCTTGTGGCATAGGCTACTCTAGATTGCAGCTTTTTCTCACTCAGGTTTCAGTGTATGTCTGGCACTCCTTCCTATACTGCAATATATGTGTCGACTTATCAGCTGAAACACTTCCAGAGATTCTGTTGTGACTATTTTCTATTCAGGGTAGAATTCTCAATCTTTCTTTTAGGATAAGTATTTAACTGCTGAATAATTTTACACTTTGCCGATCTGTGAAATTGCCAAAATCTGTCGTTAATGGTAATGGCTGTCTTATGGCATAGGCTACCATATAATGCAGCTTTGTCTCATTCATGATTTGGTGTATGTCTTGGCACTCATTCCTGTACTGTGATATTTCTGTCTAAGTATTAGCTGAAACGCCTGTGGGGGTTCTGTTTTGACTGCGTTGCTTTCCTCTAGGTGCTTCGAAAATCACAGAGCTTATCATGATATTGATGATTTGAATGAAAATATAGCTGCTTGTAAGTCTATTGGGATTCCACATTATTTGGATGCTGTTTGTTCCTGGTTTCATATAGATGCTTGTTTCTTGGCTTTCAGTAAGTTTCAGTCTGCTTTTTCACCAAATACCTATTCAGAGTTTGATTTTTATATCTAGCTTTTCCCTATGGGGCTCTTATGAATCCTAGTCTTTCATGCTTTGTCTTACCCAAGGATTCAACAGCAATATTTGCATTGGTATACACTTGCTTTTCTATGCCATCTTCTGATACAGGGATTACTTTTCCCTTCTGTTCACGGACATTCACGAGTCCCTCTGCATTATCTAGTCTGCTTAGGACTGAATTTGGCCCTGCTATTATCTCATACATTCAGTATTCTGAATTTATTTGGCTCGTCTGAATGTTTCTCTTCCCCATTTCTGGTATTGTGCCTTTTGTTATTCTGAGACACTTTTACTCCAGTGTTTCTCTCACCTCGGTTTTCAATACATGCTCTGATAATGTTTCATATTCTAGGTGTTTGAAAGCTTTATTTTTGACCTTCAATCTCTTTGAAATAGACAATGGTACTTCCTGTTTCTTGTACTATACTTCTTTATCTCTACTGGTCTAGTAATATCAGGTATCAAATGTAGAATTGTAGGGCTTGGTAAAGTGAAAATTTTAGTCTCTTAGGTGAAGGCTATTCCATGATATTTCTGTGAGGACAAATTTTCCTGCACATTGATTCCATGTCTTTTTCGTGTGTGTGTTGTCTTGTATATCTCTAACTGCTGGTGTTATCTTTGATGTGATGAACGCACCATACTCTCATCGTATAGAACAATCTCATTTTTATTATGCTTACGTCACATTTCTGAAAGTTCAGAGGACCCTTCCCCTTGTGGAAACAGAGCATGTATATATTTTCAGCTTTGCAGGCTATTGTATGTCATTTTGAAGTGTTTTCTAAAGAGCACATTGAGAGTGCGCTTGTCCTTTCTACTTCCATAAGAAAGTTCCAATCTTACCAGTACTTCCCAGAGCTTCTCTGTCAACAGAAAAACCTGTGGAAACATATCTATGGATGTCATGCATCAGGGCCTGCTACCATTTTTGCTCACCCCACCTTGGTGGCCTCGGTTCTGTGCAATATCAAGGCCATCCAAAATATAGCATCTGCATTTGGGAGATAATGGTGAAGATAAGCTTCATCTTCTCATGCTGCGGACCAAGACAAATGCTCTTTGATCTCTCATCTTGTGGCTTGGACCATGAAAGGAAACCCAGCTGTCCTGCATCCTCTGCCTCATACCAAACCCTAATCCCATTCCAGGCTAGAAGTTTAGCCGATCCAATGACTTTGGAAACTGGTTTAAACCCAAAGGCCCCCTGGATTCCGCAGACCAGATGCATGATTTCTCTGATTGAGCCCCCACGTGCTCTATTGGCAAAATGCCATATTGTTCCCTGGGCCTGCAGATGCAGAGAATGTGGCCATGGTATATTTCGATAAATTCAACTTTGCACACCGGAGTGTTTGCTTTCTCTTTGGAGGTTTAAGGCCAGTTTTCTCTCTTGGTAGGGCCAACCACAATCCACAACACACTCCAGATCACTGAGACAAAGCGTGTGACATCATCCATAGTCCTATACCTGATTTTACGCTTCCAAAGCTAGCTGAAATTTGGCTGATAGTTTCTTGGCCTCAGAATCAATTGTGGGGACAATTTGTGCTGATTTATTTCAGTTCTGTCGGCTTAGCATCTGCTGTGCACTCTTCTAACACTCTGCGCATCGCTTTGATTCCCATGTGTCCGGTCCCCTTAAGATTGTGCGTCCAATTGAAGCAGAGTTTCACCTTTGCTGCTCCATTACCAGAGGTCAGGTACTGCACTGATTTCCATTCTCTACTTTGCTTCTCCTCCATCCACGTTTTTTATGGCATCATACTGTCTTTGGAATTAAGGGACCACTCTTTGGCAAGTCTCCTGAACCAAGGGCTTGGTGAGTGCATGTTTAAAATTCTGAGTAATTGGAAGCGAGTTAGCGTATGATGCACTGGTACACTGCCACCTGGGCATCAATAAATCAACACTTTCCATATATAACTCGCCGAAATTGGAATCTTGTTTATCTCTATTTCCTATACAGTCATGATGTTATGTGTTTGTCCGAAGACTCCATTTTTGTCATTGTGTTGATACCTCAGTTGCAAACTTTCAATAGTGTAATACAATTGATTTACATATATTGGGATTTATATGAAAATGAAGTTAGTTTTTGAAACATACTAAATCTACTTACAATCCACACTTCTCAATTTCTGGTAACATTTTGTCAGCTCTAAGGGAAAACTAGACAGATAAAATGTAAAATACCACTCGAAAATGATGAAGGGTATAGTTAAACTCTTTACTTTTGATGCCTCCAACACCAACAGGAACCATGAAATAATTATTGTAAGCATGAAATTACCGCCACACTTGGTTTCCCTTGTGCATGTGGTGCGCTTTCCACCCAATGACACATACTGGCCAATGTTGTCATTTTAAGAAGTAACATTTCTCTCCAGTAAAACACAAGGAATCTTAAATAACATATAAATATATAGGCTTGTTTCAAAAAGGAACTAGGGGCATTAGAGCAATAAGAAACCTGCTGCAGCTTTGCTAGTCTATTGAGAACCAGGTGCTCTTCTATCAACCATGTGAACGTTTAAACGTCCGATCATGTTGAGTAAATCAGTTTAACACAACCAAGTTTGCACCCACATGACATACAGCACGCAGGCTTGAATGAAGTGAAAGGACGGCCCACATAAGAAAAAAATGTCCTTACATGTCTACGGCGACTTTTACTGTTCACTTCACTAACTGACTTATAATAGTTACCTATACTGTCTGGAAAACCGGAGGCCTAATACATATTCAAGTTCAGTCAAAAAATCCCCTCACTTACCACACTCCATTCACCCCAAAGAAGACGTAACCACAGAATTTGCTGAATCTAGGGGAACGTCATCATTTCTTTATGTGAGCTATTTATTTAATTCCTATCTATTATAGTGGAGGTATTTGACCATTGAGGATTTCAGTGTTGTGCACCGAGTGTGAAGTTGGAGGAAAACTGGTTCTAGGAGGGGCTTGCTCTTCTCCTGTTGGCTTCATTGCAACTCAAGTTCTGACCCTCTGAAATGGATGCCTGAGTGGATAGGAGGGAATGGCAAGTGCTAGATAGGTATTCCCAACCCCGGGTAAATGCTTACCAGGACTTCATGCCCTGTGGTCTGTGTGATTTTTAAAAGCCCCTTGGGACGTGTGGATTCTCACGACCTCTTTCAAGACCATGGGCAGTTTTATCAACTCTGACATCTCTTCTCTTTTAGACGTCAGGAATATTGGGCCACTTCTTGGAGCAGAGAATAGAGTAACTTCTGCAAGTTCACGTTGACCCTCCACAGGTTTCTGCTAGTATCAGCCAGGCTCAACATGTCTCATGAATGACTTCTGAGCCTGGTATTCTGTAAAGAAGTCTCCATGCCAGTATTCTCCATTGTAGCAGAACAAGTCTCATCAAAGTGTTCGCATCTCCCCTTAATCTGTGCAGCCAGCTTTTCTGCAGGCTTCTCTTCGTGTCTCCCATAAAGTCGACTTCTACATTCCTGAGCAAGTCTGGAAGTTCCTCGGAGCATCACCAGGATGCTGATGATGGCCAGATCTTCCAAAGACTGACTTTTCAGTTACTAGAATCTGACCCGTGATCTAAGGGCATTGGGCAGCAACAGTATCTCGAACTTAAAGAGCTCCCCATACAATAGACCTAAGTCAAGCTCCACGGAGGGTGTCAGCCCCTACATGACTCTGATCCACCCACAGAGCTCTGCCAATTTACCTTGGATCCAGAAGCCACAACAAGCCGCGTGGTACACAACAAATTTCCACCTGGTATCCAACCAGTAACTGCCATCCACAAATGTTGCAGCATCTTTTCAGTGTTGGGGAGGGACTGCATTAAACGAGAGTTTCAGAAGTTAAAAGTGATTCTCTACATTAGCATCCCATGGTCATTTTTTTCGACCCACTTTCCTTTAGTTCAGATCTCTATACCCAATACAGAGGGAAGTGTGTGCATGTTATGTTTATTTTTCCACACGTCTTTAAACTTTCTAACACTTAACAGTTCACAAAGACCCCACTATAGGAATCTTATGTTTGTGTAATAGCCATTCACCCAGAATATATATCCGTCTGTTGCTTTTCTGCTGAAGCACCCACACTCTCAAGACATGGATCCATTTGTTTCATGGGGGCTGAAATTCCTAGAAATGAAGCCCATCACAATGAACGCATTACTGTCTGTCTTTCTTGCTCTTAGTACAGTTTTGTAGAACTACTTGTATTTTTTATGGGCGTATGCCATTTATTCTCCATGTAGGGATGTATATAACATTCATTCTTTCTGTTGGAATTAGACTCAATCTTTATAAAGGAATATGAATCGATTTTATACAAAATAGGCATTTGGGTTTGGTCACGATATGCTCTTTTGAATGACTATTTTTCAATTTTTGGCTCGCATCTGTTTTCTGAATACATGTGTGTTGAGTACATGAAAGGAGCAATACTGGGTCGGTGTGTGCTGAATGATACTTGACACCCCTTTGAGTAATTTCTTTTGAAATCTCATGGTTCCTTTGCATATATGTCAACCAACAGTACTCTGGTTTTTGTTTGATATTTTGATTGTTTGCTTGTTGTTTTTTTTGCAAACACATTAGGCCATGCATCACTCGATTTGCATTAAACAGAGAGCCATATAGGATGATTCAGTTAGTATATTGCTGAAAATCACCTATGTTTTCCTGCTACCCGCTCCCATCTGTAGGGTTTTGATATCCTCCTTGCCTTCTTCTTGTTAATTCTCTGCATCTCATGGCTCTTCTTGCATTTCCAATTGATGTTTTCTTAATTCAATTTCATGTTGCTACTTTTCTCTTCAGGGTAGTATTGTCAGTCTTTGTCTAAAGATAAATTTTGAAGTGCTGAATTCTATTCAGTTTTGCCACTCTGTGAAGTTGTCTAGATCTGCAGTTATCAGATATGGCGTTCTTGTGGCATAGGCTTTTCTAGATTGCAGCTTTTTCTCACTCTGCTTTTGGTGTATGTCCTGGCACTCCTTCCTGTCCTGCAATATTTGTGTCGAGTTATCAGCTGAAACACTTCCGGAGATTCTGTTGTGACTACTTTTCTATTCAGGGTAGAATTCTCAATCTTTCTTTTAGGATAATATTTAACTGCTGAATTATTTTACACTTTGCCAATCTGTGAAATTGCCAAGTTCTGTCATTAATGGTAATGGCTGTCTTGTGGCATAGGCTACCATATAATGCAGCTTTGTCTCATTCATGATTTGGTGTATGTCTTGGCACTCCTTACTCTACTGTGATATTTCTGTCTAAGTATCAGCTGAAACACCTGTGGGGGTTCTGTTTTGACTGATATGCTGTCCTCTAGGTGCATCGAAAATCACAGAGCTTATCATGATATTGATGATTTGAATGAAAATATAGCTGCTTGTATGTCTAATGGGATTCCAATTATTTGGATGCTGTTTGCTCCTGGTTTCATATAGATGATTGTTTCTTGGCTTTCAGTAAGTTTCAGTCTCTTTTTTCTCCAAATACCTATTCAGAGTTTGATTTTTATATCTAGCTTTTCCCTATGGGGCTCTTATGAATCCTAGTCTTTCATGCTTTGTCTTACCCATGGATTCAACAGCAATATGTGCATTGGTTTACACTTGCTTTTCTATGCCATCTTCTGATACAGGGATTTCTTTTCCCTTGTTTTCACGGACATTCACGCGTCCCTCTGCATTATCTACTCTGCTTAGGACTGAATTTTGCCCTGCTTTTATCTTATACATTGAGTATTCTGATTTTATTTGGCTAGTCTCAATGATTCTCTTTCCCTTTTCTGGTATTGTGACTTTTGTGTTTCTGAGAAACTGTTTTATTCAGTGTTCCTTTCACCTCGTTTTTCAATATATGCTCTGATAATGTTTCATAATCAGGATGTTTGAAAGCTTTTTTTGGACCTTCAATCTCTTTGAAATTGAAAATGGTACTTCCTGTTTCTTGTACTATACTTCTTTATCTCTACTGGTCTATTACTATCAGGTATCTAATGTAGAATTTTAGGGATTTGTAAAGTGAAAATTTTAGTCTCTTATTTGGAGGCAATTCCATGATATAGCTGTGAGGACAAATTTTCCTGCACATTGATTCCATGTCGTTTTCCTGTGTGTGTTGTCTTGTATATCTCTAACTGCTAGTGTTGCCTTTGATGTGATCAACGCAACATACTCTCATCGTTTAGAACAATCTCATTTTTATTACGCTTATGTCACTTTTCTGAAAGTTCAGAGAACCATTCCCCTTGTGGAAACGGATCATCTAAATATTTTCAGCTTTGCAGGCTGTTGTATGTCATTTTGAAGTGTATTCAATGGAGCACATTGACAGTTCGCTTGTCCTTTCTACTTCCATAAGAATGTTCCAATCTTACCAGTTCTTCCCAGAGCTTCTCTGTAACAGAAAAACCTGTGGAAACATACCTTTGCATGTCATGCATCAGGGCCTGCTGCCATTTTTGCTCACCCCGCCTAGGTTTCCTCGGGGATGTGCAATATCAACGCCATCCAAAATGTGGCATCTGCATTTGGGAGATAATGGTGAAGGAAATGCTTCTTCTCACGCTGCGGACCTAGACAAATGATCTTTGTTCTCTCATCCTTGTGGCTTGGGACCACGAAAGGAAACCCAGCTGTCCCGCATCCTCAGCCTCATACCAAAACCTAATCCCAGTCCAGGCTAGGAGTTTAGCCGATCCAAAGGCTTTGGAAACTGATTTCAACCCTAAGGCCCCCTGGAATCCGCTGACCAGATGCATGATTTCTCTGATTGATCCCCCAGGTTCTTTATTGGCAAAATGCCAAATTGGTCCCTGGGCCTGCAGATGCAGTGCATGTGGACATGGTACATTTCAATAAAGTCAACTTTGCACACTGGAGTGGTTCCTTTATCATTGGGGTTCAAGGTCAGTTTTCTCTCTTGGTAGGGCCAACCACAATCCACAACACACTCCAGATCACTGAGACAAAGCTTGTGACATCATCGATAGTCATATACCTCATTTTACGCAGCCAATTCTATCTCAAATTCGGCTGCTAGTTTCTTGGCCTCAGAATCATTTGTGGGGACAATTTGTGCTGATTTATTTCAGTTCTGTCGGCTTAGCATCTGCTGTGCACTCTTCTAACACTCAGTGCATCGCTTTGAATCCCATGTGTCCACTCCACTTAGGAGTGTGCGTCCAATTGAAACAGAGTTTCACCTTTGCTGCTCCATTACCAGAGGTCAGGTACTGCACTGATTTCCATTCTCTACTTTGCTGCTCCTACATCCACGTTTTCTGAGACATCATACTGTCTTTGCAAGTAAGGGAGCACTCTTTGGCAAGTCTCCTGAACCAAGGGCTTGGTGAGTGGATGTTTAAATTTCTGTGTAATGGCGAGTGAGTTAGCGTACGATGCACTGGTACACTGCCACCTAGGCATCAATAAATCAACACTATCCATATATAACTCACCAAAATGGGATTCTTGTTTATCTCTTTTTTCTTTACAGTCATGATGTTAGTGTTTGTCCGAAGACTCCATTTTTGTCATTGTGTTGATACCTCAGTTGCAGCCTTTCAAAAGTTTAATACAATTGATTTACATATATTGGGATTTATATGAAAATGAAGTTAGATTTTGAAACATACTAAATCTACTTACAATCCAAAATTGTCAAATTCAGGTAACATTTTGTCAGCTATAAGGAAAAAATAGACAGATAATGTAAAATACCACTCGAAAATGATGAAGGGGACAGGTAAACTCTTTATTTTGATGCCTCCAACACCAACAGGAACCATGAAATAATTATTGTAAGCATGAAATTACCCCCACTCTTGGTTTCCCTTGTGCATAT
>NW_027413871.1:0-35661 GCF_048773025.1 Camelus bactrianus | reverse complement strand
TTCGTTTATCTTGCATAAATAGAATAGTTAGCAATAGAAACATTTACTCTGGTTTCTCATTATGTTTCCTAGTGCCGGTTTGAATTTCATTCCGTTTTCATTGTAAAACGGATTTGGAACGTGTACCTCCCCATAAATATGTATGTAGTGTAGTTCCCCACTTTAAAGATAATATGTTTTCCCTACAAGCTAAGTGATAGACAGCTTTCACACAGATTCAACTCTCAGAACTGAGCATGGGGTGAGGAGTTAGTTCATCTAGGATGAAGGGAGTGGGTTGCAGTTGAAACACTTATCTGGTTTCTCTGTATGTTTCCCAGTGCCGGTTTTAAGTTCATTACGTTTTCAGAGTACAACCTTGTTGGATATAGTACCTCCCCATATATGTATATATATAGTGTAGCTCCCCACTCAAAAGAAACTGTGTGTTCCCTACAAGCTAAGTGATATATGGCTTTCGCACGCACTCTCAGAACTGAGCATGTGGAGATGCGTTCTTTCATCTAGCATAACGGGAATGAGTTGCAGTAGAAACACTTACTCTAGTTTCTCAGTTTCTTTCCTTGTGTCGGTTTAAAGTTCATGCAGTTTTCACTGTAAAATCGACTTGGAAATATTACCTTCCCATATATATGCATGTAATGTAGTTTCCCACTGAGAAGAAAATGTGTGTTCCCAACAAGCTAAGTTATTGACGGCTTTCACACACACTTAAACTTCAGAATTGAGCATTTGGAGAGACTTTTGTTCATGATGCATAAATAGATTAGGTAACTCTAGAAACACTTACTCTTGTTTCTCTGACTGGTTCCTAATGCCCGTTTTAAGTTCATGCAGTTTTCACTGTAAAACAGTTCGGACCTAGTATCTCGCCATATATATATATATAGTGTATTTTTCCACTGAGAAGAAACTGTGTTCCCAGCAAGCTAGTTAATTCATGGCTTTCACACACATTCAACTCTCAGAATTGGTCATGTGTAGAGGTGTTCGTTCATCTAGCATAAAGGGGATGGATAGCATTAGAAACAGTGTAATTTCTAAGTATGTTTCCTAGTGCCGGTTTGAAGTTCATGCAGTTTTCAGTGTAAAACCCAGTTAGAGCTAGTACCTCCCCATGTATATGTATGTAATGTATTTTTCCACTGAAAAATAACTGTGTGTTATCAACAAGCTAGGTGATTGACGGCTTTCACACACATTCAACTCTCAGAATTTAGCATGTGTAGAGGCGTTCGTTCATCTAGTATAAAGGGAACGTGAAAGCGGTGGTCATTACCTATGCTGGTGGGAAAACAGTAAAGGGAGCACTAATTTAGAGCCTTTATAGTTGTGGTCAGCAGACATGACAGAATTTCATTTTCAGCAGTAGATTTCTCTTTTTTAAAGTTCAGAAAATTTAATTGTTTCCTGTAACTGGATATATATAATGAATCTCTTAAATACTTTGAGCAACTGCTTTAAGGTAGAATAGTTAGTTTGCTTTTGGTCTTTAACCTAAGGGAATATTCAGAATTCCACTGGCAGTTCAAAAGCAAGGGCCTGTACCTTGCCTATTACATTTTTTAAGTACAGCAAGAATAACTGTAGACTAGGGTACTGTGGATAACTGTAGAGCTGCTTGGTTATGTTATATGTAAGTCAGAATTTCAAAAATTATAAATATCATGAAAATCAGTCAAACTTGGAGATCTATTTGGTATAATTTAATCTTTAATAATGTAGATTTAGATAGCCCTTTTGTTTATGTAACACTTATGAAAATGAGTTGGCATTCTATAACCCCTTGCAGATAAGTGATTTAAAAATTGGGGTTTTTTTATCATTTGCTTATTAAAAATAAGATATTAAATGTACAACATGTATTTTCCTTCAAGTTCATACATTTTTCCCTATAATACCTTGACTTGTTTAGATAACTTAACCCAAAGTCTGATTTATTTTAAACACTCAGTATGTGCTTCTGTTGGTTTCTTTATTAGAAAGCAAGAATTCTTTATTATTTTTAATAAAATATAATTGCAGGAAACTCTACTGGGATACTTTAATTCACACAGTCAAGCAATGATACCTGTTTTGTTAGATCAAGTGTCTAAGACTATGAACTTCCAAAAGATTACATGCACAAAGATAAAAACATCATAAATGAGCAACTAACTAACAACAAACGAATGTGTTCCTTGATTAAAAGTATAAATATGGGTCTGTCTTAAATTCGGATGTAAAGCTCTTATGAATTACATGAGCCTTCTCCAAAATTCTTTAATTTGGGCTTTAAACCCTCCAGTAAAATATTGGTTTGAACGAATAAGAAAGTCGAGAATAGATTCAATCCAAATTCTATGGGAATAAACAAGGATAAGCATTTCAGTCATTTTTTGAAACAGAACAGATATGTTTTCTGCAGCATACGATTTTAATAGTATTCATCTGAACATACGGTTTTGACACCATGAGACCATAAGCCAACAAACAAGATCTCAGGCAAAGCAAGAAAAACAACTGAGGGGATTTTCTGCTGCAAAATTTCCCCTAACTAGAACTGTAATCGAGAACAAATCTGACGCCACATTGGGTCTGTTCCTTCAGTCTGAAGCACTGTGCCCTGTTTTCCAGGCTTCATCTTGCTGGCTCTGCACCTTTTGTAAGACAACGTTACCTTTAGCTTAAAACCTACAGGAAAGCCTATTCTCAGGGCTCTGACCTTTAAGGATGTTAGCACTTCTGCACTTATGCAGAGATGGCAAGTTGCAAAATAGAGAATAGCCTTTGTTTTGTTGGAGGTTTACAGGGACATCACAGCCTGACTCACGTGGATGGCTGCAAGAAAAAAGAATGCCTGCAGCAAGAAGTTTGCACAACCAACCATACCCCGTCCCTTTTAGCTTAAAAGGAGCCTGAATTCTGACTTGGGCAAGATGATTCTCCAGGACATTAGTCCCCCATCTTCTTGGTCTGCCAGCTTTCTGAATAAAGTTACTATTCCTTGCCCCAAAACCTTGTCTCCTGATTTATTGGTTTATCACTGTTGTGCAGAGAGCAGAACAAGTTTGGCCTTGGTAACAGAACCAGCTTTGTCATTCCCTCTGATGTGAAATCTCTCTGGGTGTACACGTGCTTGCCTGGTGGTGGTGGTAGGAAAAAATTTTTCACTTCTCCTGATTTCAATAGGCTAAAATTTCCTGCTATTTAAGTCAACTCTAGACTTTTACAGAATCACCTGCAGATGTGCTTCTGGAAGTTACAAAAATTCCAACAATGAAAATAATTCTGTTGTCTCCAGACAAGATACTTTTCCTCAAAACAGCAGCTCTGAGACACACTTCAGGAATACAGATAGATGCAGTGTTCTTCATTTCCCATGCTGTTCCGACACAATTTTCCACTTATATCAAAGTAAATTAAAATCGGTCTTCAATAGCAGATGCTCTGGCACGATACAACAAAGTCAGTTCCACTTATTTATTGAGCCAGAGCAACTTTAGAATAAATGATTTTATACCAAACTCCTTCTTGATGTCCTGTCTTCTCCCTGGTGGCTAATTCCTTCTTCTTTCTTCCTAAAAGTTCTCCTGTTATGGGAAATTAGCCTTTACTGTGCACATTCAATTGGGAAGGCTCAAATTAAATATGTGAGGAGATCACATGCATATTTAATTCTTACTTATACATATATACAAGCACACAGGACCTGTGTTTGGAAGACGTCACTTCCTAATGTGGGCAAGAGGATGGTCTATAGTTCAATGATCTAAAAGCAGTTTTCTAGGATATAATAAAGCAATGCTTGAGTTATAAGACACAACAACCCCTGGATATGAATCAGTGGCAGCAATCAGTGGGTGCACATGTGTGCACGCACACGCCCATGCACATGGAGCAGCCTTGGAGACACTCCATCTGTGCTGATGGAGCAAAGCCATGCTGGGGAGATGAGGAAAAGTGCCTAATACAATCAAACCACGACACTTGAGTAATGGGGAATAGGAGTCAATTGAATTTTCTGGTTAGCTGAAGGTCAAACAAAAACACTTTTAGTTTCAAACGTCATTGCTAAAAGTTTTCTTAAAGCACAGGAGCCCGTTTTCCTGCCTTGCTTAGTGTCATATGGCATATTAAACATGACAGATTCATACTTCTCTGACTGTGGAACGGGAAAGGCCTTGCTGCCATATTTCTGAATATTACTCTATGATTTGCAGCACAGTGGATACTGAAAATGGGGCAATTTGTGTGAATGGGAATGGACATAACCTAGCAGTCATTGACGGTGTGTGGTTTGCCAGCTTTCTCCAAAAAGTATGGGTAGCAAGCAAATCAGATAAACTGAGGGTTCTTGGGGTGGGGAGTCGGGTGGGCTGAAAGCTGGGTGTCTCAGGTAGCTTATTTTACTGTGTAAAATTGTGACTATGATCCAGTGACACATTGTCAAATTCTTGTGCCTGTAGCTTTGATGCCTGTCCAAGTCTGTGCAGCCAATTTTATCGATGGTGCATAATGAAGATAACTAACATTCCCTGAGGACCAGGTTGTGTGACTTCCATGCATTGACTCACTGAATTCCCTAAGCACGCTTTGTGGTACATAGCAGTCTTAAAATATGCAGCAGGGAATTTTTCTCTTTGCAGATTAAAGAATGAAGCTCTGAACTGTTGAAGCCTGGCCCATAATCATGCAGATGGGAAGACGCCATGCTGGGAGCTGAGCTCGGGCCAGGCTACAGAACCTGAAGGGCCCAGCAAGTCCCCTCACCCAGGAATCTGGCCCACAGCCACTGCCAGTCCCTGTTCTGTTTCTATGAGTGCTCATAGGAAAATGCCAGGTACTCAGGTCAATGTGACTTGATTAAGAATTTCAAACTGGGACAGCCTTTTGTTGGGGACTGTAACCTGGGAGTGAAACTGGCAGTGAAGTAAGGGAGGAAACAGCCCTGGTTGTAAGAATATTTCTAGGGAAGAAGGTTCCCTGATGGGCTGGCATGGGAATCACTGTGGTTGTGAGCCCCCTGTTGCCCTGTGGGGGTGTGGGCAGGGAAGGAGAGAGGCTGTTCAGACTGGTCATAGTCAATACAGTTTGTAAACAGGTGAGTTCTGTTCCCTCACAGCTCAGACACATGCAGGACATGAGGATGCTTAGCTAATGACCAACAGTGGGTAGCAAAGGCCAAGAGTAGTGTGGGGAGGAGAGATGGGGCCACCTTCTGGAAGAACCTCTGCCCCAGGGGACCAGAAATTTAATGAATAATTGGGGATGCACAAAAGGTTTCTATGGCCTCGTCAGGTAGTTCCTACTTTAAACTAATTGTCTGGGCTATGTGGTCAAATACGGTGGAATGACTGCTCTTATTTTAGGTTCTACAAACGCTTAAATGGATAAATTTATCTCCATTATACAAGAACCCCTGGGTGACCTTTTTAGTCATGTGAGGATCAAAAGAGTGAGTACTTATTAATGCTATTACCACGCTGGTACTGAAGTAACACTTCAGCAAGAGTATAATGGCCACGCTTCTTAACAACTGCCACTGTAAGAGCTCTTGTAAGTCACAAATAATAAGTATAAAAATATATATATTAAAATTAATAATTACAGTTACAACAGCTATGTTGTTTATAACGATGATAGTGTTAGCATCTCCCTCTCATATTAAACAATACCCAAAACTGTATTCCTTAAGAAGCAACGCCAATGCATTTTTGGAATTTTCTTCACTGCATGAAGCCTTTTTACACACATGGGTCCACCACAGCCAGAATTGCTGTTCCTTGCATGGTGGGCTGACACGCTGTGATATCCTGGGCTTTTTCTGGCACCATGCGTCTATACTGGGTAGTCAAGTTTCCACGTACCCTCTCTGATTTCCAATATATTGTTCTCCAGTGCCAACAGAGGGTCCACTTGAAAGAGGACACAGATAAGGTGGTGAACCCAAACTGAATACCTGTTGAAAGAATGGACACACAACATGGAGTGGTGGATGGATGGAAGGACAACATCAATTCCTTTACTCTTGTAAAGAGAGAGGGGCAAATGATGAACTAATTCCCAAGGAGAATAGACATTCATGGTAATAATAATGTTCAACAGTGAAAGAAACCAAACAAAATGCAAATATAAAATCCCTGGGAAGAAGACTAATTACAACCTGTTTCTTTCACGTATATACCCTTAGTAGGAGTAATATGCTTAAAAATCTTCAACCAACCATAGTTATTTGCTGGTAATAAACTTGGGAATCTTGAGGCATATTATTCACTCTCAGTGTTGAAATAATACAATCTTGGAAGATGATTTGTAATTGATGATTAAAAAAAGAATATTGTGGATGTATCTAACAATTTAAATAGAAATAAGAAATGTACCTTTGGGAAAGCTATGCATAGAGAATGTTGGAGGAAATACACTGAAAATAGGCAAGTGAGCAAGCTTCCTTGTGTCTAGGAAGGTGAGTGCCGCACATTCAGAGGGTCTATGAAGTTATTACAAGTCACAGAAAGGTATGAAATTAAAGTGTCTTCCTAAGCAAAATATCCTTCTTCAGGAATTTTTATCTTGATATTTCTATGGTCTGTGTGGTCACAGGAAGTCAAAGTTATGGTGGTGGCTTAGAAGTTCTTTTCTCTTTGTCTGTAATTTACATGGCATTGCTACAGACGGGGCAGCAGAGATCTGTGTTAAGCTGTTCCATGGGGTGGGGGAGCGGTTAGAAAAGATAAGGCCAGAGATCTAAAAGACTTTTAGACCCTCCCCTCCTAACTGGCAGAACTTTAAAGTAAACTAGCACAGGTATGTAACTAAGACAGTGGATGAGAGGCAAATTTATAGTCCCTTTAGTGTTACTGCTCTGTCAAGGGTTAGGGACCACTCTGGCCAGGAATGGCAAGACCATGGATGGGGTGGATGTGTAGGAGGAGCTGACATTTGCTTCTGACCTGAGAGGCAGGGTTGTGTTGCAGAAAAGCTGACAGTGCTGGAAAGATGCAGCAGGTCCACAGCCCAAAAGGAGCTGTCATATTCAGGGAGGTCAGAGAGCAAGACCCAGAGTTAGTGACACCACAGGGTCAGCAGTGTTGAAGCAGTGATGTCAGTATCTGTGTCCATAACCCACCTAACCCTACATGAACTCATCTGCCTACAGGGGGCAGAAAAGTAGCAGAAATATATGGAGTGTGTGCAGCCACTGGCAAGTTGGCAAGTGGACATCCTAAGGAAATGCACTGCTCACATTCACCATATTGGAAAGAGGGCCCCACACTGTCAGATCTCCTTCATATTCAAGAGAATCCAGAAATTAAGACTTTATTAGCAATCAACCCAGTTCAAAACCCAGGAAATATATCATTTATAATGACAACAAATGCACAGACTATTCAGAAATAAATTAATGAAAAATGTTAAAATGATTCTGATAAATGACTTAAAAAAGGAAAAAAAATGATGATTGAAAGAACAATAGAATGCACCATACTCTTCACTGGGCAGACTCAAATTTGGAGGACATAGAACATTTTTTCTCCAAAATAAAGTTAGTATCTGGATGCAAATATAGTTAATAATCCCAAATGGATTTAAGAAAAAAATCTGAAGGGTGATCCTAAAGTTCTTCCAGAAATATACAGAAATCTACAAATAAAATAATGAGGAGGGATGTTTGAATTTGTAGTATTAGGGACATTGTGGAAAAGGATAAAATAGGGCCAACTCTATGAGGTATTAATCTATCATCATGGAAACAGTATAGAAATAGTGCACTAAGGCTATGAATGAAATAGAATACATTTCAAGAATAGACGTGGATATTTATGAGATTTTAGTAATATTAAAAACCTGACACCTCAAATCAGCGGATTCAAGTACTGGAGTAATTAGCTAAATCACTGGAAGACCTGGTAAAGTGTCCTCACATTCGACATTAAAATAAACTCCAGATAATTTTTTAATTAAAGAATAAAACACCAGAAATAACCCAACATGATTTAATCTGTTCAGATATTCAAGCGAGAAAAACTTTCTAAAAAGCTTTTGGAACAACGACCAACAAAAGCAAAGGCCTAGCATCTCAGCAAGGCCAGAAACTCCCACTGTAAAACAAAACTAACCCTCGCCCAAGCCTCTCTCACGGCCCTGTATTGCTCTCTTATACTTTCTACACTTTCTTCTTCCCTTTAAAGTCCAGTTTCTTGGAGAAGTGCCTGCGCTGATGACTCCTCCAGGGCTCAGAGCCCTGCATCCCCCACGGCCCTCACTGCGGGACTGAGACAGGAGTTGCACTGCCTACGGCTGCGTGTTTCAAACCAGTGGGCATTTTCAGCTCCTGTTTATTTGATTACCAGGTAGCTTTTGCCGTGGACAAATATTTTCCTCTCAGTGGAATGTTTTCCCCCGTTAATTTTTGTTTTACTTAAATAAATTTAAAAAGCCCAGGCAGAAAATACTGTGTGCACATATGCACACACACAGATACACACAGAACTGTTTTTTAAAGGCTACCTAACTATAGTCCTCTTCCACCTTTTCCCAAGTCTTGGCAATTAAATGTGGGCTTTAGCTCCTGCTTTTTTTGCCCCACACACCACCCCAGTTCTCACTATGCTCCTTTTAGTCAGTGTTCAAATCCCTCTTAAGCCAGGTTACAGCCTTCTCTGTGTTGCCTCAACTAGTTTTCTCCCAACTTCCCTGCTGTTCTTCTTTCTCTTGGTGGATTTCTCTTCTCCCATTTGCCATGTACATGGCCCTTTTCCCCAGGCCTCATCTTCAATCCTCCACCTGGCAGGAATGAATCGCCCCCATGGCCTCACCCACAGCTCCTCTGAGCTCCTGACTGGTGAATCCAGCTTAACAACGGACATCACCCCTCAGATGTCCCATAGACTTTTAGCACTCACAATGCCACACACAGAACCATCTCCTCGAAACCATCTCTCCCCTTACACTCCCCCTACAGATCCTCTCTCTGGATGGGTCACTGGAAATTCACCTCAGCAGCTCTGTGGCCCGCCGCCCCGGCCCTGCAGTCCCCTCTGCAGCGGTCAACAATTCTGCCGCCCATATCTCTCTCCCTCTGCCCAGGGCCTCTCTGCAGGTGTGTGCCACTTGCCTGGGCTACCTGTGGTGGTCCCCAAAATATCCTTTCACCCCAAAATATGGGCCTCCCCCCAAAAATAGTATCTTCCATTCTGCTGCCAGAATAACTAGATCTTCTTCAACGTAAACATTATGCAATTCTCTTGCTTACAAATATTCCAATATATCCCTGTTTCTTTAAGGATACATTGAAGTCTAAGCACACAAGACCCATCGTGACAGAGGCCTTGTGCACCTGATATTCCCACTTTATGGATCCTTTGTTCTAGCCCTACTTGTTCTTCAGTGTGGCCAAGCCGCTTCATGCCGTGTACTCTTATATGTCTCTACCTCTGCATGAATTGTCCACTCCCTCTACCACATATTAGAGAGCTAACTTCCTTCCACCTTTCAAGATTCAGTTCAAATATTCCAGCTCTAGGAAGTCCAATGTGTGTTCACCTGCTTAGCAATCCATCAAATACTCGCCATGCCTCACCTGGCCTGGGGAGTGCAGACACCATGTCTTACCTGTCTTGGTCTCCCCAGCAGTTGATACAGTGTTTGGCACAGCAGGTGCTCAGTGTTTGATGGATGGATAAACGTATGTATCAGTAAAGAGATGAGAGGTCTACAATCCCCCCCAGTTACTCAGCTGCCATTTTGGGAAGTTCATTCTGCGGAGTTAAGGAAATGTCAGTGCAGGTGGTGGGCAGACAGAACAGAGGTGAGGGCGTGGGGGAGTCAGGCCTGGTCCTGGAGAGTGCAGGAGAGGCGTGGGTGGGAGAGCACTGGAGAGAGAGGGAATGGAGGGGTCGGGTGCAAGGAGATGTTGAGGAACAAATGATATTAAATGCAGTAAATTAAATGGAGAACATAATATATGAAGGGAAGATCAAGTTAACACAGCAAGGGTGGAAAAGGCAGTAGCAGAGACGAAGAGCTCTCACTTCATCACTCACTGCACTTCACTTACGGCACCCACCCTCTGGGAAGGCAGCATCAAATTCTTGAGAGACTGGTGTTTGTGCTGTGGGTGCTCTAAGTACAAAACAGTATCTTATGGCTTCCAGATTTTAAGACTGATAGATTATTTCTCTTATGTCCCATGTCTGAGTTCTCAGGCAGCAGGATCATTCGCTCGTGGGAGAGCTATTGTGGTTAACAACTCAGGGTTACTCTAATAATCTCAAAGGACAGTGGGGAATTCACTAAAACAAATAAAAGAGAAATTTCTCTCAGAAAAAAACATGTGCCATATAGAACCTTGTGGGGATCTTGGGGGCAATATTACCGCCAACTCATCTAACAGTTGTGAGTGCGTTGAAACTCCAAGCTCAAGTCACTTAAACACGTATGAGAACCAGGGTCCAGGCTGTGGTGCTCCAGACATGGACGGGAAGGTGAAAAGCCTGACTACTGCCTCTGACAGGATCAGTCCAGCCGGGGAGCACAATGGAAACGGACACGATCACGCACCATCAAGACAAGAATCAAGTGCAATTCATGCCTAGAAAGGAGAGCAGAAAATCTGTAAAATGTGGAGGGGTTCCTGCCAAGGCTTGGCAAGAGACCTTCCAGGCAGAAAAGCAGAGAAAGTTACTTCAGGCGAAGGAGACTAGGGTTGGTGGCTGGGTGCGAGGCCTAACGAAGCACGGGTGGAGGGCTCCAGGGTCATCTGTCAGAAACTGTTCCCCTTCAGCAGCTAAGAGGCATAACTAAACGGGCAGGTGGGGTGTCATTAATGATCATGGGGAAAACTGGGAGGAAGAAACTGAGGTCAGGAGATCAGCACCAAAGGCATTTTATTTTAGAGGAACCAAAATATTTCAAAAAGCACTTGGAAATTCTATCTCCCATGAACGAAAAGAACACAAAATAATTTTCACTGCAGCGTTGAATACAGAATAACAGACTGCCTACTCTCAGAAATGGATTGAATTTTCTAATTCGTTAGGGATTATTTAGATAATAAGAAAATGAATAAATCTGAAAAATCTCTCTAGAATAGCTGTTTCTCCATCCTGTTCTGTAGGGTAGGGGGAGGCTGAATTATTTAATTGGTATATTAATGAGACTATAAAGTTCTAAATGTTCTACCAATTTCTCCCAAAAGCGTACAACTTTTCCTTTCAATGACCTTTATTTGACTTAACTAGAACACTAACATTTTTCCAAGGCTTTTTCCGTATGTGTTAAAATACCAAATGATCTGCTGCCCTCAGAATGTTGTTGTTATTATTAATGCTGATAATAGCCCCAATATGACATATTTACAATTATGACTCATTTTGGAATAACAGGTAATTGGCTTATAGTCCTTTCGAAAATAAGCAGAATAAACGAACATAACTTCAACACCAGGGACTGCAGCTGCACCCTTAATGGAACCAGGTCACAAAACACAACAAAAGCAAAGGTAAAACTCAAATCAGACACAGGCCACAAACCATAGCTGACTGAAGATGCCACAAGTTGACCTTTCACTCACCAAGGGAACCAGATGCGTTTCCATGTATAATGTATATTTTTAAAAGCAAATATTTTATATATAGAATGTAATTTAGGAAAACAAAAACTACCTCTATCTGTAGACTTATAAACAGGAAGCACAAAGGGGTGCCTTTGCAAATATTAACCCGCATGTAAAATGCAATCCGTATTGACCAAATTCCTTTCCTGACTCCTAAGCTTAAAAAAAAAAAAACTATATAATTCAAGGCCATGGTGAGCTGAAAGGGCTCAGATACAAAACGTGCACATCATCAGCCTTCTAGTAGATAAAAGTGTGCCATGCATAGTAGAAAAGATGATGTTTCCTATGGAAATCTATTTTGAGATGCAACCATTTAAAGGCAACCGAGAGCTCAAACCCAAGTTCAACCAAAGAGAAACAGAGCCCAAGCAAATGTACAGAAATGGACAAAGACAATGGAGAAGGAGGGGATCTGTGTTCAACCGATACTCCAGATCAGTAAATTCATCCTGAATTCAAGCCAGTGATGTGCCAAGAGGTCACTCAAGGAACCAGGCAGAAACCATCAGCCAGAAGAATTAGGAACAATGTCAAAGGCAGGTGTGAGGTGTGGAAGGGGTGACCCTGTGACCCTTGCTGCCATGAGGCAGGATGCTCTTGTGGGCTTTCTGCACAGGCTGGCTGGCTCACATGACTCTGTTTAGAAGGATATCAGCCAACAGCTGTGCCACACGGGCTGCAGCCCGAGCTGAGTCCTATCTAGTAACGGTTCTGAGTTCATCCTTAGATGACATGACCAGAAGGATCTGAGAATCATTGGTGGAGACGTACCTGAATGAATATTCCATTTCATACCTTGGCAGTAAATCTTCAGCTATGTACAACATAAATATTGACAATGATACACACAGGTACACTATTTGATAGCCTGACTGCATAATTGCATCTAATGGAGAAAAGCGGGCTCCCTTTCGGTATGCTAAGCCATTGTTTAGCTCGGTAACCGATGTTTCTGAGACACACAACATACACTAGTATAACCGACAGCACCGAAATCTCCACTGATGACTTGCTCATTTCAAGGAATTCATAAAATAACCCCAGTTTGCCCATGGGATACAGATGGCTGTCCCATTCCCATCATGGGGTGGTCTGTTCTGTTCCCAAAACTGTGGCACCATTAGTTTCACGACCCAGCTGCCAAACAGATCAAATTATAAGGCAAGATATTATCAGACCAAGGTCATAAATGTATTACTGACATTTCAAGCTGAACACATCATCTTCCCAAGGATTTAATTTCTTGTTTTCAGGATAAATTTCTTTTTATTGCTGCCTCCCTATCCCCAAATATTGTGGAAATTAGTCCTGACTACTTAACTTGTCTTTATCAAAATTGTAACGACTACTACTTTATCTCCTACCTCCTTTCCAGGTGGGCATTTTAGCTTTTAGACGATACCTTCCATCATTTGCCTATTTTCCCCCCATTTCTCTGCTATTATCCACCATGGCCTTTCCAGTCTGAAAATCGTCAGAGAAAATAAGTAAAAGAACGAAATACAGGGTCTGTGAGCTGGTGATAAGTGCTGCGGAGGAAAATAAAGGAGGGCGAGGAAAGTGTGGTAGGGAGGAGTGGGGCTGGGGCAGTGACCTTTGAATAAGGCAAAGACGGAGGGAAGGGCCAGGCAGAGGAGGGGCAGAGGGAACTGTGATCACAGGCCTGGAGGTCCCTCACGCTGGACAGACAGCATGGAGGCTGGTGTGGGCCAGAGTGTATAGGAAATAAGTGGTGGTTTTGGGGGTGGAGCCTAAGAGACTGCAGTGAGGATGTGGAAATTTTTCCCTCTGAAGGAATTGCAGAGCCATGGAGGGTCACCAAGCAGAAAAGTGATACTCTAATGTTGGATCAAACAGGTCCAAGACCCTAATTTAAGCTGAACAAATCAAGGGCCAAAGAAGTGACAGCCACCTCAAAGTCAGTGCAGAGCTTGAAAGAAACACAGCCTCGACTCGCAGCCCAGTGCTCTGCCCCCTCCTGGATGCTGTCCCACAGAGCTGTCTCTAAGGTTATCTTTTTTCCTCACTCAGGCTTGTGGGACAACTGAATGCTTCCCCCTTTTTCAAATGGCAATTTGTCCTGAAGCGAAATCGGAGTTGGCAGTGAAACAGGCATGGACCTGTAGCCTACAGAGCTGTTGCCCCTGTAAGCAACAGCCGGTGCGTGGTTTACTCGTGGAGTCCAGCAGAATAGCGAGAGCAACAACAGACAGCTTAGCGTCTGGCTGAGGTTCGGCTGACTGCACTGCAAGTTTGGATGGATTTCAAATTTGGACAGTGAGGCGGCTTCACACGAAATGCAGGTGTATACATCCTACATGCCCACACATCTGTATGCACACACACGTGGATACACACATAGTATATGATGTGACTTGTAACGAGCTGCCCCTGCTTGGTTTCCCACGGCCTCTGATATCAGCGTTAACCTTTCCCTAGCCATGCTCCCAGGTTTGCTACGAGATTTCTTTACAATGGAACATGCCCTTCGCTTCACAAACTTTCCCCACTTCTTTCTTTCAATGACATTAGGGGAAGAGGAGGGAGCTCTGGGAAGTGGTGGGGATATGGACTCGAGATACCCCTGAATCTGAATCCACACTTCATGGCTTATTTGTTATTTAACTTTATTTACATTCTAAATGCAATTGTTGCGGATCTCAGATGATTTACACTCACTGCTGTGGCAGAACGTTGCGGTCAGTAGACCCACCACTGGATCCTCTTATTCAACACGTCCTTCCAATAATTCAGATATTACTGTATCCCAAATGCCCATTCCTATATTTTGGTATCTGCTTTTCACTATAATTATGTTTCTTCTTTATTCTCTAAATGTTATGATTTTAAAACATTTTTCTGAGAAGTGGTCCACAGGCTCTTCACTTATGATAAGTTGATAAAGAGATCCTGGAGATCAAAACCACATTTAAATCCTGAGATAAACTCAGCTCTGTCATATACATTGCTAGGTTTAGTCTGCAAATACTTTGTTTACTAATTTTTGCATCAAACAACAAGGTCCTACTGTATAGCACAGGGAAGTACATTCAGTAACTTTTAATAGCCTATAGTGAAAAAGAATATGACAAGGAATATATATATATGTATGTATAACTGAATCACTATGCTGTACACCAAGAATTAACACAATATTGTAAACCAACTATACTTTCAACAAAAAACGTTGAAATAAAATTGGGAGATGAAACTTCCACTGCCTAGGCTGCTGTCAGGATGAAACGATTCAAAGCAGGCCAGGTATTAGCAACCCCCCTAACACATCAAAACCCCATGTGGGACCTTCCTTTTGAGCAGCACAGGCTAACCGGATGTGGTCACCTGTAAATAAGGTTGAAGTAACTTAGACCCTTGGCATGGGAACGCCGTGGCCACAGGGTTGGGGGTCACTGCAGCACCTACGAGAATAATGGGGACAGCCTGTTGCTCAAGCCACTCCCCAGGCCACAGCCCAGAGCGCTGCAGTCAGGTCTGAGGTCCGGCCGGGAGCGCGCAGCTCCACAGCCACTCGGAGCCCTGCGTTGCGGGTGGTGCTGGGACCGCGCTCGTCCATCACCCTTCCTGGCACCCAGACTCGGGAGTCTCATGGGGGAATTTTTCTCTGCCTCATACTTCCTGTCTCAGCCTTCTGTGGTATCCGGTCCATGCCCCAGGGAAGCAGGGCTTTTACCCTCTGGGACCCAAATCCATCACGGTTTGGTTACAGGGTGAAACTTCCATGTTAACTCACCTGTCGCTCCCTTCCTGTGCTGAACTGCCCTCCCCCATCGATGACATCAGGTCGTATTAGAAGTCCCGACTTGCTTGTCCTTAGCTAAGACTCTGAGCCTCTTGCTAAGTCTTCCTGAGTGGAACCACTCATCTGTGGCAGAAAACCTGGGGTTGTCATCTATGCATCATTGTCCTCGGTCTTTTGGATTTTCTGTTGGGATATGGTTCTCATGCAGGGATATCAGTTTGCACATGAGAAGAACCTGTAGACATTTTGAAAAATACAGACACTGGATCATCCCCCCTCTCCAGCCAAGGCTGGAAGCTTTCTCCCTCTAGCAGGGGTTACACAATCATTTGCTTGGGAATTGACCACACATGTTGGCATAATCACAGTAAATTTCCCTTTACTCAGTGCCTGCCAAGTGGCATTTTCTACTTCATGTTGTCTTTGTACCTTCATTATCACAACTAATCCCTGCATTATAGATTATCACCGTTTCGGTTGAGGACACTCCCACTTGCTAATCTTGAATACAAGTATCTTTGAATCTCTCAGTCTATTTCATTCCTGAGTTTCCTGTTCCTGAAATTAAAGAGTGAATTGTGGACACATGTATTTAATATTCTCTTATTATATGTATCTGACACATCCTCTAACCAATTCATATCTGGAAAAGAGAGATTTTCTCTTTTAAACATTTGCTTTTTCTTATTCTATAGTAGTGCATACACACGGTGGAAAATGTAGAAAACATATAAAGTAAGAAAATTACAGCCATACATTATCTAAACACCAGAGGACAATGCTATGTCATTTTGGGCATTTAACTATTTTTATTAATATTTTATCATAAAATTTCCCTAGGGCAAGTTGCTTAACCCTGGAATTGTACTAGCCTTTTTTCAAGTACACAATAACATTCCCAGAAATGACCCCAATATCAAAATAGTATGTGGGGCTGGGAAGGCCACAGGGCTCTCAGCTTATACTCTGAGTCCTACAAAGAATGCTGTTAATTCACTGATGTCACGCATCTGATGCCTGTGAGTCACTCACCCACTCAGCTGGCTCGGACTGAGACCTACTTTATACCAGCTGCCGATCCAAGTGCTGGGGAGACCCCAGAGCGAGCCTGGATCACGGCATCACTGTCCTTCTTCATTTGCTCCCAGAATCCTACTCAAGAAGTCCACATGGAATTTGAAGTGTGGAGGCAGGTGAGTTATGGTGAAATTCATTTCATTATGTTCCTTTAGACATATTTAAATAGCATGAAAATAGTTGTCAATTTTGATAAGTTTTCTTTTGCCTTCCTATGTATTTTTGAGGATGGGTATAGTTTGGGGCAGCAAGAGTAATTGATAGATCTCTGGTATGTTACGATTTTCTATGAAAAATTAAGAAAGAAACTGGCACCTTATACAAAGAGAAGAGGCAGTGAGGAAAACGCAAGCCACCCTCGAACTTAGCTACAATTCAGCATTCCTGGTTTTCAAACAAGAGAAACATAATTCAAAGCATATTCCCTAAATACTTCAGTCCAGAGTAGAAATACATGGAGGCAAAGTTCAGCTCACTGTAACCTACAGCAATGTGCTTACTTAAGTGAAGGTATAAACAGACCACAGATACTATAATGCATCCTTTACTTTAAACTAGTTCATGTGAGCCTGTTTCATTTCACATGAATTGCTCAGTACCAATTTAGGAAATATATCCTTCTCCTTGATTGGTAAAAATAGCTCACTGATAACCAGATTCAACAAAATTTACTGTTAAATAATTAACCTATTTCCTTCAGGAAATGCTTTTCTGTAATCTGAGTTAAGCATTTCCTCTATCGGATCTATTTCTTTTCACAGAGAAAAACAGTATTATTTGCACATGAGCTACTTTTACTCCTTTGGAAAAATCTGACTGTGAGCTCAGGGTAAGAGTTTTCTACTGCACAGTAGGGAAAAAAAGGATTCATTTCACAGCGAAGATCAGAATCTTTCTTTTTTTGAGGGGCATGGTGAGCTGGGGGACAAGGGATATGCCTTTGTGCAGAGAGAGACCCCAGTAATCCACACTGAAGCTGAAAGATGAAGCCCTTGTGAAAATGTGGAAGGACACACTGACACCCAAAGGTGTTCAATCGGCAAAAACGGAAAGAAAGAAAGAAAAAATAATTTAACTGCCCTATAAAAAGAATGGACAGAAACTTGGTAATAAGGGAGAGAGACGGAAGGTTAGGGAAGGGAGGAGAAACAATGAAATGGAACTTGGATGCGGTGGGCAGAATAGCAGGTTTCTGGAGCCTACAATGAAGGATGATAAGAAAAAAAGTAAAGTTTAAAAAGTAACAAAGTTTAAAATAGTTTAAAAATTAAAAAATGAAGTTAAAAAATAAATTTTTTTATAGTGGAATGGAAAATTTTAAAATGATGGAGGTTTTTTATTTCAAAATTCAAGTTGTTTGAGTTTCTCCTCCATGCTCCAAACAACAGTAAGGCCTGCTTGTGTAAGTGATTTTGGGGGAGACCACAGAGAGGGGTGAGCTCTGCAGTTAGGTTGGCCAGGAGCAGAATGCTGGTGTGGAAGGCAAGACAGAAGAGAGATCAACAGTTTCATGAGGACAGAAAATCAAAGCCAGAAATTATTTTAAATAGATTAGTGTGGTAGGCAGAAAAATATTCCCCCTCAAGATGTCTATGTCCTAATCCCCAGAGTATATGAAGAGGTCAGATTCCCTGGCAAATGGGGCCTATGTTTGCAGATGCGGTTAAGGTTGCTAACCAGCCGACTCTAAGATAGACGAGCCGGATTATAGAGGTGGGCCCAGTGTAATCACCAGGTTCGTTGAAGGAGGAAGAGGGAGGCAGAAGAGGGGAGAGAGAAGAGGAGATGTGACCACAGGATCAGAGTCAAAGTCACAAAACCATGCTGATCTTGAGAGAGAGAAAAGAGGTCACAGGCCAAGAGATGCAGGTGGCCTCTGGGAGCAAGAAAAGTCAAACATACAGGTTCCACTGAGGCCTTCAGAAACAGCCCTGCCAATAATTTGACTTCAGCAGGATTCTGCATTCAAGTACGCTACAAAGTTAATTTTGTGTTGTTTAGTGGAGAATTTTTCTTTTTTCTTCCTACTACCATGATGTTTGGGGATACCTGTTACAACAGCAACATAAAGCAAATACTGTAAGCTCCTTGAAATGTTCAGAAATTACAGATAACACTGGACTGTCCACATTGATATAGGATTGAGGATATTTGAAAATCAAAAGGACAGTGTGACCTTTGCTAACATCTGCTTTTCTCATTTTTAGGAAGAGAACAGTAAGTCAAAACTTCTGTAGTTATTATTTTAGACAAGTGTCACTTAAAACATTATGTAACCCTGTGCCTTAGGAACCCAAGAGAGCCTCTGTTCTTAGAAGAACATGGATTCAGAGAGATAGGATCTTATTTGTGTGTCCCACAGTGGTCTCTTATTGGCAATGAGAGCTTGGGCAAATCATTTACCCTCTTTAAGCCACAGGATCTTCATTTGCAAAAGGAAGATAAGAATAAGGATTGTTTGGGTGATTAAATTGTACACACACATGCGTGCACAGACACACATACATGTACAACATTTAATATAGTGTCTACAACATACTAGGCACTCAACAAATTCCTGTTATGGATTTTTAAATGCATGTGTAAAAGGAAGAGAAAGTTGTGGGAAGTTGTGGGAAAACTTTGTTCACAGCCCCAAAAATGGCCATCTCTCAAAGGACTCTAATCAGCCCATCCCTAATGATGGGCTCATAAGAAGAAACTATAGCACTTGGGGATTTAAGTTAACATAAAAAGGAAGGTAACTAAGCATAATTATTAAACAACAGGTACGTTTACATTGTTGGCTGGATCACCTTATCTGGAGAGCTTTAATAAGCAGAGAGTCTCCCCTGTTTTAGAGATGGGCACGCAGGAAAATGACGTGGATGGGTGGGCCGTTTTCACCCCAAGATCATGTGACTTAGTACTCACGGAAGTAACACCTCTTGTATGTTATTCCAGATGGACTGTCCTCCCATGATTATTGTCAGCTGTGTCTTCAGTTCAAGGAGACTGCCACCTGGGTCACACTGGAATATTAGAAAGAAAATCCCATTTAAATTTTAGATAGCTCTGACATGAAATAAAGTCATTATTATATGCCTAAAAAAGTCTAAGGAACAGAGAGTAAAGACACTCTTCATTGGGCAACTAAGAGAAAATATGAAACGGTCAGACTGTCAGAACACAAAGCTGTATTCACACATCTTCATTTCTGTATTTTCACAGCCAATACACCAGATCTCCTGGCTAAGTCACAAATCTGCCCTTAAAGAAAGTGATGTAGAAACACGAAGAGTAGTAGTTGACAAACTGGAGCAAGACCACCTCCATGGCTAGGTTGTTCTCATAGTCAGTCTGGTCCTTGGGAGCTCTGCAGCTAGAATAAAGAAAAGTTAGTTCTGTAAAACTGTGAATGGCTTTGAGACCCTCGTCAATGCCACGGACACATGAGTTAACACGGTAAATATGTATATATATACACAATTCACACTGTTTTCATTTAAGCTGTTTTGAATTCCTTAACATAGCTACTATGTTAATTCCAAGTGTACACACTGTTGTAAGAGTTTCTCCCACTATGAACGCAATATCCAACAAGGCAAAAAAAAAAAAAAAAAAAGTCAGCCGTTCCTTAAAATTTATAAGCACAACAGTAACCAATGGGCAAGAACTGCCCTCTGTCAGGTGTAAGTTGACAGAAAGCTACTTATAAACATCCTGCTAAATGATAACCTCCTGTCTCCCTGAACGGGACTTAGGTAGGACTATTGAAGAAAACAAACAAAACACGGGGCAACTTGCTAGAAGCATTTGGGGAACATAAAACAGGTCATCCTCCTAGTTCAGAATTTGAATTGGTCTTGGTGTTTTCAGAAGATTACCACTGAGCAGACCACTGGGAGAACGACCCAGCCACATGCAGCGTGTGGGAAGCAGTTAACTTGGGCCGCTATGCTGCTGGCTGGGATACAAGCCAGAGAGAAGAAACATTTATTAAAGAAGCCACAGCTGATGAGAATGGAGCTACACTAACAGGAACAGCATGCGGGGAAGACACATAACACTGTGATTACTTGTCCTCTCCGTAACACACAAGCAAATCTGCCACTGGAACCACGACCCTCTTCCAATTATATGCAATACAGAGACTATTTACTTTCAAAAATAGGGTACATGATCTAATGTAATTGAAATTATTATTAAGCACTGACCTGTTTACACAGAGCTTGGACATTCTAATGCTTCCTTTTTCCCTTTTACTAATGCAAAGCTGGAGCTATTTCACTTCTCACATAGGCTAGAGAAAATACGTTTACACTTGAAGTTTTCTAAAGACTGTAATGTACTGGAATTGAATTGCCTACAAGATACAGTCTCTGTTTAGACCTGGTTCTAAAACTGGTGTAGAAATGACCTCAGCTGCAGGAGGAGCTCACCAGAGTCAGTCATCATGATTGCCACTTTCTCATATATGGCGTTCAGGGTCACGATGATGATAAAACCAATGAGGGAAGCAGAGATGGGCGTGGCCCACCTGCACAGTCAGGTACTTCTGGATCGGGTCTCTTCCATTCAGGTTCTTGGGAAGTTTTGCAGAAAATACAATGAACACTGAAAGTCCATAGACAATGATCGCAATAACTGAAGCAATGGTCAACGGGACCTGACAACCCAAAAACCCAGCAGCATGAGACTCACTAATGATCGTATTTTTACACAGAAAACTTGCCCCCAACCCACGCTTAAACAGACAAAATGCATATGCTGTAAACCTCACATAAAGGTGAGAAGTGATGTAAATAGCACTTAAATGCCACAAGAGACGTGAATATCAGGCATGTTAAACCTTAAGGGAGGAGGAATGAAAGATGTCAAAAAAAATGAGTGCATCCACTAATGTAACATGCTGACAGCAGGAGCAGCTGAGTGCAGGGCATAGGAAATATATGGTACTCCACTTTCTGTGAAGTTTTCTGTAAACCTAAAACTGCACTAAAGAAGGAAGCCTGCTAAGTATATCTTTAAATGGCTGAAAATGGAATAACTGGCAGCATGTTCTTTCATGTTCTTTTGGAGACAATTCTGTGATAGCAGAACCAATGAAAATACCCCTTCTACATCTATAGAATTACTTAGGTTATGAACTAGTTGTAACCCATGAAGGAGATACGCTTCCTTTCAAGGGAGAACCTATCACTGATTCAGGGTTCAGCAGGTGCTAACTGTCATCTTCATTCTGAATAAGACCAGTGAAGCTGTGGATGTGCCACAAGGGAAATAGTGGAAGTGACAGCAGGTCTCTGCTGATGAAAGCTTCACATGGTTTTCATACTCCTTGAGATCTTAAAATGGCAGGTATTCATACTCCCTGCATTTGCACAAGGTTCATGTCCCTTATCCATTGTAGTTCTGACTGTGTGGACCCAAGGGCAACGGGGGTGTCTGAAGCATAATTTGCACGTGGCTGATAGGGTTTCAGCTTCTCACTAGGCAGGTATTTTTCCGCCCACTGAAGAATGCACATTAAAGTTCCCATTTTTAAACTGTTTTCCTTCCATCTACCTTCTTGGTCATAGTCCAGAAGCATGTACTCTGTGTCCCTGGCCGCTCCTGATGGCTGCCCCAGAGAGAAAGCTACAAAGATTGTGAATTTCAAGACTAAGTGAACCACATCATGTTATTTACAGTAACAGCGGGAGGCTGGCTTGAACCTGCAGGGGAGAGCAGAGGGAGTGTTTACAAGCCCCTCCTGGAGCCACACTCCTGCATCTGGATCCCAGTTCTGATGCTAGCTGTGGGGCCTTGTGCACATTTCTTAACCTCTAGAGGCTTCAATCTCCTCACCCATATAATGGGTGGGTAATAATAGCAATTTATAGGACTATTCTGATGAGTCAATGATTTACTAACTGTGAAAACATTTGGGACATTAACCACAGGCATGTGAAAAACTCTACCTAAGTATTAGCTATGAATATGGTGACCAAATTCTTAAAAAGGTGTTTTTCTTAGTTTTTAAGCCATCAGTTTGTAGAGAAAGCATTTTATTTCCTCCTCTACTCTCTTTCTTCATCCTTTTCTTCACAGTTAATGCTTCATGCCTGTGAAAGGAATAACTTTTTGGTGTGTGTGTGATTAAATGTGAAAATTAGTTAAGACTGAGAAAAATGTATTATAGAAGGTATATTAAGCCTTCCTCTCTTCTACAGCACATATAGGCCATTTAAATAGTGTGCATTTTTAAAAAGTCTTCATAATAATTTTTAAATTATGTATTAAGAAATCATAATAGTTAAGATTTTTAAAGGCTTACTATTGCTTCAGCACACATCTATTTTTCTAAATCCTCACAATCACCCTGTGGGGAAGGTAATATTATATCTCTTTTACAGATGAGGAAGTGGAGCCACGTGGAGATGATGCAATTTGCCCCAAATGAAGCAACTATTAAGTGAAAGAACTAAAATACTCAAAGAGCCCAAAGACACACTAACTGTAGAGCACTGTCTCCTACATGGTCTGTGAAATCAATTCTAATTCATTTCAGAACTTTTACAAACTTGAATCATTTCCATTTTTCTTCCAAGCACTTAATGGGTTCAATATTTCTAAAGAAACAGGAAAGCTTTCCATTCTCCTTCCTCAAGTTTCTTCTTACTTATTATCTTTTCTGATCATAACTTTAATATTTGCTCATTAAAGAAAATTTGAAAGTACTCAGTAGTGGACAGAACTGCTGTCCTGGATCTGTCCCCAGTCTTAGAAGAGGACCCAGATTTTGCTTTAGGATAAAAAACCTCCCTTCTGTTTTTAGTCGTGTGATTTAAGCTCGATTGACCCACTCTTTCTGAAGCACCATAGGTAGATGTAAGTTGGTTTTAGACAAATAATACCCCTCATTCTATTGGCCTCACACATGATTTGAGAATTGGCAAATAACCCAGGAAGAGCCACTATTATGTGAGGAGATACGTGCTGGTGCCCATGTGAATGATAAGCTTCCTCTATCAAGAGAGGAAGCTGCCAAAAGAGAGCTCTGTTTGTTTGGATGGATGTGTGATCTGGGATGCTGAGTGCCTAGAAGCAGCATGCTGAGACATCCTTGGACACAGAATGAAGACCGGACAAAAGCAGCCCTTGTCATCATCTGGGCTACAGTATCTCTCCTTGACTGAAGCCAGACCTCAGACCTGAGGTTTTCATTTACAGCAATCAATAAATCCCATGCATCCCCATTTTTTGGTTGTTGTTTAAGCACATTGGAGATTGATTTTGTCACCTACAATCAAAAGACTCCAACTCTGAAAATGAATAAAAAATAAAATAAGAAAAATGCTTCCAACTTTAGACATAATTCCTTCAGAACTGTGCATTGTTTGTATATTACAAATGATTTTATATATTAATTTTTTTCTCAAGCCTAACATAAGTATAACACTTTGACATGTCATAAAATATTTTCATGGACACAGTTTTTCATGGCTGCATATTATTCTACTATGTGAAGGGTTGGAAGAATATTTTGGCTGAGATATTATATATATATATACATATAAAAGTATGTCTGTGACTTGCATCCATACTGACTTTTCCCTGCCATTTTGAAATACTTCCTGATTAAAAGTTTTTCAAAGCTGAATTAGTGGATTAAAGCACATAAATATTTTTTACTCTTGATATGAACTGCCGGACTGCTTTCTAAGAAGGCTGGAAGTGTACAGCAGAAATTAACACATCATTGTATATTAACCATACTTCACAAAAAATATCCAATAACCTAGGCATGGGATTGGTGATCACTGGCAGTTCATCCTCATAAACAGAGCTGTGTCACTTGAGAGGTGGAAAACTATTTCATTTTGATGTGCACTGACTGAATTACCATTGGAGTGTGACATCTATTTTTTCCTTTGTGAATGTGTGTTCATCTTCTCTGTCTTCTACACTCCTGAGTTTTTTTGATGATACGTTTCAAATGATCTGAACTCTCTATGTATTAAAGGAATTAGCCCTTTGTCTTATTTGTAAACAAACAACATCTTCTGGTGTTTTGTTTAAAATTACAGTGCTTCTGATGCATGGAAATCTTTATATATTTTCCTCTGAAACTTACGGTTCATCTAGAGGTTGTATATTCATCCATATTTATTTCTAGTTTTTTTCTAATTGTGTTACTTTTTTAAATATTTCTGGAATTTATCACAATATATGGTTCACTGTATGATTTCAATCTTTTCTTTTCCCCCCAAGTAGCTAACAAGTGTTCCATTTACTGAATATCCTTTATTTATCTCCATGATTTGTAATGTCTTCCATCTCTTATATTAAATTATTATTGATATCAGAGCCCATATCTGGACTTCCTGTCCTATTTTCTAATCTGGCTATTCTTGAACTAGTAAAACGTTCATTATCTTATTAATTATTATATTACTAATAGGATTTTATTCACAATAAACCCCAAATCAATTTTATAACTTCTGATATTTTGGAGATATGATCTTTTAATCTAGAATCATGTGATTAATACATAATTTGTATCTTTCAGTAGTTTTTATTTTTATTTTTCATAGTTCCTGCTATCCTTTTGTTAGGCTATTCTTAGATATTTTACCTTGGTTGTTACTCTTGGAAAATTTTAGAATTTTTAATGCCTCCATCTGGTCTCTTATTCAGACCCTGGAGAATCCTAAACCACTGATCTGATTTTAACAAATGAGGTGAAAAGAATTGGGGAAAGCACTGTGAGCAGAGGAGACGGTGGAACCTCCAGAGTGGTGCCCTGCATTGGCTCAGATGTTCTCTGGAGAAAGTTTTCTCTATGAGACTACATATTTCCCAGCTTGACTTTCAGTTTTCTCAGCATTTCACATTAGATTCTAAAAAGTCTGTGGCAGGTTCTTACCCAGAAAAAGAGCACTTGCACAAAGGGTTATATGTATAGACTTTCCCCAGCTGGTAAAGGGAACACGCTCTTCATCCTAATTTAAAAAAACAAGTTTAGTCATTCAAGTGATTACACCAATGAAATGAGTTTTCTCCTAACTGGTCACTAAATCCTAAACATAATTTAAAAAATAATAATAATTTTCAGACATAGCCTCCTTATTTGTAACTGTATGGGCTTTTTTCCTTCTTTTTTTTTCTTTTCTTTTCTGTTAATGATGTCAAACACAAAACAAAATATGTACAGTATTCATTTTAATACTATTTTTTTGAAAATGCACATGTGAACAGCAATCTGTTTCCCTGCCATGGTCTGAGCTTGGGGGTCTGGGTACCTGACGAGGCCAAGCTGTAAAGCTCTACTCCTGAGCTTGCCTTAGATTTCAGAAGTGACGGTAGTGACAGCTTAGAGTCCGTGCAGGACAGAATGTTTCACAGGTGTCTGCAGCTACCTGGTCTCCCGTGTGTGTTCCTTGGTTGAGCTTTATGTGTTAATTAGCTACAACTATAAAGTTTTAGAGTTTCCATTTTAGAGTTTATATTTAGTTTTTTTTAGAGATAAAATCAGTAAGACTCAAGATTTACCTGGATTATAAAAGCAGATATAGCATAATAATAGGTGGAACTAAGTACATGGCCCTCCCTCTGTGCCAGGAAGTCTTCCAAGTAGATTCTGTACATTAATTCGACCCGTCCTTACCACAGTCATGAGGAAGCAAAACTATTATTTTTATTTTATAGGAAACTATGGCACAGAGAAGTTAAGTTGTCCAAGATCACTCAGGATCAAGCTGCTTTGTTCAAATATGTATTTAGGCAACTTCATTCCCAAGCTCTCACTACCACAACACTGGCCTCTAAAAAATGGAGCATGCATTTGCAATTAAAGTAAAACGCTTCAATTAAAAACTAAAAAAAAATAAACAATTTTTTAAATAAGGAAGAACGATAAAGTGAAATGAGTCTTCATCTTCAATTTTTCAACAAGCATGTTCCATTGAAAATTTAAACTTATTAGTTGGCAATTTTAAATTTAAAATTGGCAGTTTAAATGACTAAAAAACTTTTCTTCAGTATTTTTTCTATGCTGCCAATATGATACGTTTTTGTTTTTCAGGACTCAAAAATATTATGAACATCTAATTTTGTCTAAGTTTCAGCTTTCATCTCTGGATGTATATTCTTTCACCAACATATGGTTTGACCCCCATCTTCAGTTGTAAACAATGGGAAATATTCATAATGGGGATTATTAGAAGCTTATTACATTGTGTAAGACAAATGTCCCTTTCTATTGGTAGCTGAACCTCATTTTTTTCCATTTATAAAAAGAGGAGTTTGACCTGCTCCCTCCAGACCTTTTCACTGCCAACATTCTGTAGATCTGTGATTCAATTTATAAAGTCTATAGTTGGAGATATTTTCAGATGCTCCTAGAAAAAGCATTTTGTTTCCAAGTGTTATTCACGCTCACAACCTACTGTCCTGCTGCTGCTGACTGCAAGTACCAGCAGCTCTAAATTTTCTCAGCTGATGGAAAGAAGCAATAATACATATGACTCAAAAAATCATTTTTTCATAGCTCTGGAAAGTTGATACAAAGAAATATAGTTTTATTTTTTTAATTTTGCAGCAGTAGTGGCAGTAATAAATTTACATTTCCAATTATATAAAATGCCTAGCTCAAACACTGCTCAAACACTGATGGCACCTCAACAAAGGTTTCCCTTCTTCTTCTACCCTTTCTCTGACTTTAGGATGGAGCCACGCTCTTTGTGCACATCTCAACCGGAAGTGGGAGCAGTGACCGGAACTTAGTTCAAGACAAAGGGGCACCTAGTCTACGATGAAAAGGAGGCTTCAATAATGAAGGCACATGTGAAACAATGGGATTCAACTATAAAACCAGTGTGTCTTTCCTTCTAAATCCATGTCATTGCGGATAATTTTTTTTTGCATTTTTTTATTGGTGTTATGAAAGGATAAAAATCAATGCCTCTTTTCTTATACATTTATGCCAGACTTTTTCTTTTCCCCATTTTTACTGTTATTATGAAGGAAGGACCACACTTCTCTTCTGTGTCCACCATTCCGGGAAGTGCTCCTTCAGCTTGGCTGCACATTAGAATAACCAGAGGAGCTTTAAAAACTTCCCTATGCCAGAATGCAACCCAGGCCACTAAGTACCATCAGAGTTTGCAGTGATGGAATCCAGGCACCAACATTTTTTAAGGTCCCCTGGTGATTCCAACATGCAGCCAAGGCTGACAAGCCCAGAAGTAAACAGACTAAAGTGCATCTAAACAGCGCCCGCTTTTCCTGGGTAATCTCATCTGTCTCCATGTGGGGACACCGCACCTCCTATTCTGGCCTGACTTGTTCTTCCCACTCAACCGTGTCCCGTTTGTACTCAAGTTCTGCCTGGCGCCGCTTCCAGAACTCCAGAATTAAGGTGACTAACAGACATAGAGAGCAGCAGAATGTGGATCTTCAGTGATGACTGATGCTTCAGAAATCTGTACTTAATACTTATTACACTTAACACTTTGGTTAATGGTTAATAAAGTCACATTTTATTTATAGGTGATACTAAAGAGAAACATGAGTTCATGCCTTTTTTTAAGAAAAAAGAAAATGTAGATAATTTATTGAACTTGTGAAAACAGACTATGTAGCTCTCTAGCTCGGGGGAAACGTATTAACGTGATGGTCAGAGGCAGGTGACTGTGTCTGATGCTAAAGGACCTGCTACCAGCACATTATGCCCACTAAAAACACAAATATCGGGGGGAAGGGTGGGTACAGCTCAGTGGTAGAGCACGTGCTTTGCATGTACAAGGTCCTGGGTTCAAGCCCCAATACCTCCATTAAAAAGAAAGTTAAAAAAAGCACAAGTAACTGTCATAATTTAAAAGCAGTGCACGGTCCACCCTCCAAGACTTCTCCTCACATCCCTCTGTCTCTTCTGTCCGAAGGACCTGAGGGTGGGGAAGGGGATGAGAATGCTTTAGTAGCCCCTGCATTTCTATTTTCCACCAACCCAGTCACACAAAATTAAAATAACATTATTAAATATGGAAAACTGAAATTTTCCTCAATCTTCGGTAAAGTAATTTTTAGAAATTGTCATTCTGTTTTAAGATTCGCAACTTCAAATAGTAGACAAATCAACATGAAATGTTAATTGAAAATGCAGCTTCAGGCTAAGTCCCCTAAGCCCTTCTTCCAACCAGACTTACCCCTAGGCCCCAACTCTAGAGAAATTCCAAAATAACCACTGTTCCCTCCAACTTTATACCTGAGCCTCTACCATGCTCTGAGAATAAAGAGAAAAAAGTCACTGTCCCTGCTTCCGGGAGCTCCTAGGTGCACAGGAGTCATCATGAAATGATGGATGAGGAGGCGTGTTAAGAGGGCTTGCATAACAGTCAGCAGAGGGTGCTTGGGGCAGAGCGCCAGAACTGTAGCCAAGGCTCTCCCAGAGGAGGGAACCACCGTGGTGAGTTCTGAGATGCCCTAGAAGTGATCAGATGAAGATATAATGTTAAGGCCATTTCTCCCTGGGGAGCTGCACATGAAAAGGAGGGAAGCCAAAGAAAGCCAGCTCCCTTCCAGGAACTGCAAATAGTCTAGAAGTGAGCACAGGATGTGGGAGGCAGGTGAGGCAACCAGGTGGAGAGATCACAGGTACACATCACAAAGGACTCTTTGTGCCTCCAAGGTAGAGGAGACATGCAAAGTGATCTAAAAAGAGACAAGATAGAGGCCGGGAAACCTTTTTGCAGGTTCATCTGAAGGCCTGCTGAGGCCCCGCCAGGAGGAGAGAGAAGAAAACAATTCAGAAGTTGGACGGACTGGCCACAGGTGTGATGGAAGGGCAGGGAGAGATCAAAGATCCCGGGCAGCTTTCTGGCTTTGGCATTGTCCTAAATTATAGTCCCATTCCCTGAAATAAAAAGGACAGGAAGAGGGGCAAGTCATGAGAGGAGACAACTGATTCAGTTCTGGCTGGGTGCCTGTGGGCTCCAGGAGAGATGTCCAGTAGGCAATTAAAATCCAGCAATTGGGAGAAAGTTCTAGGCTGAGACAAGTAGTTTTCCTGTTTCAAGAGGCTAATGGGTCTGAGTGGACAAGCTCACAAGAAGAGGTGTAGAGGGGTAGATCTCACATTCCTGCACATGGGAAGCATCTGGGAGCCTTTAAATAATAGTGCACCCCTGCCTGGAGCGGGGACTTTGTACTGTTTATTGTTTTTCAAATACTTCTTTCCTTTTTTGGGGGGGAGTTAGCTTTATTTATTTTAATGGAGGTACTGGGAATTGAACCCAGGACCTCTTGCATGCTAAGCAAGTGCTCAACCACTGAGCCATACCCTCCCCACCTTTTTTTGTTTTTAGACATTAGCTCTACTGAGCAGTCAGTGTTGAGAATCAACCTGTAGAGAGCAGAGAGCCTTGGGGTAGAAATCAAGAAGAAGCTGCCCAGAGCCCTGCAGACCCCACCAGGGGCAGCCGGAGACACAGGGAGCCTCGGACAGGCTGTGAGGAACATGAATTCAACACTCCCCAATGGCGATGACAACAAACATATTTCAAGCACCCACTTCCCAGCAGTGTTTGTTCTGAATTTACTAGTTTTCCAGTAATACTGAGTGAGAATACAAATAATCTGGACACAGGGATCAAATTCAAATGCTTGTTCTGACCATTCTTAGCTGCGTGATTACTGATTAAAAGGTTACCCGTCTGCCACGTGTAAACTAGGGGACCTAGAACCGTGTTCGTGGGCTGCTGTGATCATAATGAAATGACAATTATAAAGGCCCTCCTGACTCTCAGAGGTAATTGCTACTATTGTCCCCATTTGCGACACCAAGAAACAGAGGCACGGTAAGCTTGAAACATTTGCCCAAGATGAAGGTGGGGTCAGGACTCAAGCCAATGACTTCTTTGATCCAGAGCCAAGGATCTTCTTACTAGCAACACGTCACTGCTCAGGCTCCCTGCTCCAAAAGCCGCCTCCCTTTGGCTCAGTTCCATGGCGCCTGCGCTGCACAGATGTCATCACTGTCTGTCTGCCCGCCCGGTGTCTGACCCCGGCACTGCTCCCTCTGTCCCACACACCACTTCCTTGGGCACACCAACCCTCACGAGGCCATTGCTGTGGCTACTCGGATGTTTACATGGAAACCCAGGTGGCAGCCCAGCTTTTTGCTATAGCTGCTGCTGTCAGTGGAGGCAAAGAGCTCACAGTTGGTGGGGGAGGCCACTTCTGGTCTCCTCCTTGGCTGGAGACCTGGATGGAATTATGTTTCCCTCTGCAACTTAGACATCCAGCATGAGAGATATGTAAGGCCATCTGGCCTCGCAACGTAGATATGATGCCCCCGCAGTTGTACTTATCATTGTAATCGCCTGGCTCCACCAGGGAGCAGAGGCCATGGCCTGTTGTCCACCAAATTTTGTTTCCTTGCACAACAGCTACAATGGGGTGAGTTAACACTGGACCAGAAAATCTACAAAGCCCTCGAGTACTATTTCCTGACACTTGCAGGTCACCCAAATACCCCAGATCCTCCAAGTAAACAAGTAGAAAGAGGAACTGAGCTGGCTCGTCTGTCAGACCCCTGATGACAGGACTGATTTGGCCTCTCCTGCTCTCGGGATGATCCGTTCTCCTTCTGTGTGCCCTTCCCCGAGTGAAAGAGATTGTTCTTTTTTAATGGGCTAGGGAGTATTTGTGCCTCTCTCACCAGAACCTTCAAAAGAAGAGCTCTTGGTGTGAATGGAAGCAACGCACCCATGTATCATGAGCTCAGCTACCCAGCAGCCTCATCTAGCCAAGGCTGTGGCCAACACCAGGGGTTCATGCTGTTGAGTTTTGAGTCCGGAGAGCAATGCCTCCACCACTGAGAAGCTGCCCCACCACTTGTGCCCTTGTCCCCATCCAGGGGGAGGTGATGCATCCATGGGATGAAAGCCTTGAGGGCACTAGGTGACTGTGGACCAAGCTGTGTCTGGCCGGTCCTGCCCCCCATGTGATCCATGTTAGCCTCACGTGCAGAAAGTCCCCAAAGAGACCTCTGCTTGAGTGAATAGGTCACCAATAAGCCAACTCTCCTCGGGCCGCCTAAGAGTCAACACTGTATACACAGTGAGCCACCCACTCACTGAAGTCCCCAAGGTTCACAGCTCCCTAATGGGATACCAGGAAACCCCAGCAAACAGAAGACCCTTACTTTATAATTGATTTGAGAATTCTACTGCCAACTCTGCCTTCCAACTTCCACTTATGAAGTAATTTCCACTCTGTCCCCTGCTCTGCAATTGTGCAATCAATCCAGAGCTCCTTCATGAGACAGGAGGGAAGGGGGCCGGGCACAGCCATTAAAAGAATGGCACAGCCATTAGCACCAAGACGGTGGAAAATTCAACTACCAGTAAAGTTTGATCTTCAATACACACTTACCGAAATACAGCAGGATGCTAGATGTCACTCCCACAGGTGCCAGGACAGGTTCAAGGCTGACCATAAAAGGTCAAAGGGTGAGTTCTGGCCCAATTTCTGGGAATCCCAACACGTTCCCCAAAGTGGTTGGAAAATTCCTCACACTTATAAGCATATGAAGATACTGAGTGCATAAAAACTAACAACCCCACACCTCGTGGCTGCTCTCTCTGCTGAGGGAGACAGCCCAAACTCTGTCTGTGGAGTGTTTATCTACTTTTACTTTAAACTGGAGCACCCAACCCCCACACCTCATGGCCTTTCTCTTGCCTTCTGAAACAGCCCACTCTGTCTATGGAGTATATATCTCTCTGAATAAATCTAAATTTACCGAACTGTGGCTCTCTCTTCAATTTATTCCTGTGGAAACCAAGGGCCTACACTTGGCGAGGTGCATCCCAAGGACCCAAATAAGACCTGGGATCCGGCCATCCCCTCCCCGACATTTTCCTGTATCATACATTACTTCCCAAAGGATCTCACCTTGTGCACTCCAAAATAGACAGCATTCATGTGTCCTGACCTGGATCTGCTTCTGCGTGTATCATTTCTCACGTCCACTAGAATGTCACCTTCATGAGGACAGGGATTTGGTTCTGTTCACAATGGAAGCACCAGCACATAACAGGGGCTGGAGAAGTGTTAGCTGTATGAATGAGCTGTGGGAAGTCCTGGGGATTCCACCTGCAACTCCTAGCCACTTGGGTCCCAGCTGACTACAGGTGCTCCCTGCTACTCATGGCTGACCTCTTGCCACCACTCTCTGCTCTGCCTTCACCTGAGCCGGGATGAGCTGAGATGGGCACACACCCCGGAGAGCATGGCGGCTGGTTCATGAGGTTGCAACACACTCGCCCTCTGACTGCCAGGGGTTACTTACGATGGACAAACTGAAGGCAGCCCCATGTGCACCGCCCTGCCCCACAACTCACTTGAAGCACCAGCACTGCACACAGGGGAAACGCTGGCCCTTTCCACCCTAAGGAGAGGGACTATGGGTGAGAAGAGGGTCTCTGTCAACTAACAGTCTCTTTACAAGCCCAGTCTTAGAAAATCTCTTTAAAGACACTTTTGGTATCTTCCTTGTGTTTCTGTAATCACTCTAGATTTTGTCATTTTCATCTACGCATCAGAAATACAGATGGTCTTGAAATCTCTATTGTTTTTCAATGAAGAAAATCCTCAATTTCCTTCTCTGCTAAGAAAATTACTGCACTTTATATTAAAAAAAGCAGCTTCCTTTCATGAGTTTCTATCTTCAAACACCTAATTTCACAAGAATCAGTGAAGCATGGCAGGAAAATCATGCTGTGCTTTATCACCTACTGGTGGGCAGGGATGAAATGAATGAGGACTGATCTCATGAGACGGGAAGGCTGGGGCTGTCTTAATCCTGCTACAGATGGAAAGGTCCATATCTGTGAGGTTGAGGAAGGACCAAGGATGTGAAACCAAAATTTTCTAACCCATTTCTCTTTTTCAGACTCCCAGACAAAACAGTGTCATTGTATCAACAAAAACAAGAACATCTGCACCCTTCTAAATGCACGCTACAGATTTACTACTACACACGGCACTCTGTCACTGACCTAAAGGCTGATGACAGCCCAGAAATTTGCAGGGATCTTATTCTGTGCTCATCCCTTTTTGTCTTTGGAACCTCAGGAAATTTGTCTCCTCTCCGTGAGTGTCATTTTCCTCATACTTCAAATGGGAGTGTAACAGTCATTCATTTGCTCAGTGTCTATTTGACAACAGGAGACGGCTTATGAAAACAACAACAATAAAAAGCAAAATAGCAACTCTGATCTGTGATGTCTTCCTCCTCCTCCCTGAACATGAACTTACAGGGTAAAATGGCATTTTTCACTAATTCCCGAACTTAAGGAGCAGTTCTGATAAGGTAGTCACAGGACTGCCGTGTAACCGAGAAATGACCTGGTGAAAAAGAATGAATTAGCAGCAAATCCTCGAAACCCATAAGGGTGCAAACACTGGGAGCTACAGGCATGGGTGGGAGTTCCTTAGTTCCCCATTTCACAAAGTCAAGAACGTTGCAGGGTCCATGAAATACACAGATATCCCAGTACAACCACACCATGTTTTGGAGTACACCGGGGCCACGTCGCTGCTGACCTGCACTGCTGTGTGTCCCAGAGCAAGAGCCCTGGGCGGGGGTGACTGTGTTTGAGGCTGGAAAAGAACTTCCTGTTCTGTCTCTTTTGCTCTCTCTCTTCCTGCAATAAAACAACTGGTAGGACTCTGGTGGGGAGAACTGCACCCACTTTCTCTGGCAAACCACACACCAGGCAGCTCTAGCTGATCTGAGAGAGGACTCTTCAATGAACATATATACACCAAAGTCAGGCAGAAGGCTGCCTGTGACCTTGGGAATCCAAACCAGCTTGTCCTGTTAATCAGGATATTAGGCATCTAAAGAAAGTGTGCACCAGATGAAGACGATGCCTTAGACAGCGTTGGTGGTTATGTCCAGCAGTGTCTAAGGACAAGTCATGCTCTGGTAGATGGGAGCATTTTGGTTGCTTTCAGAGTTTTCTACTGAAGGGCTGGGACATTTCACTGGGCCTTGAAACTCCAGACCTCTTTACTCACAAATGCAGACAAGGTAGGTGAGCCAACTCAGCCTTTATTCCAACTTCCTAATCAAAAGGCTATGAGGTTGAAAATATATTTCTCAGACTCTTCTGCAGCAAGGGTTCCAGATGTGGCTTTAAAAATGCCCATCAGAGATTGAGGTTTGCAAATATTAACTACTACATATAAAAATAGCTAAAAAAAATTAAATTTCTTCTGTAGAGCACAGGGAAATATATTTAATATCTTGTAATAACCTTTAATGAAAAAGAATATGAAAGGGAATTCATACATATATACGTGTATATGAATGACTGGAACATTGTGCTGTACATCAGAAATTGACACATTGTAACTGACTATACTTCAATTAAAAAAAATATATATATATATATAATGCCCATCAGCAGCATCTGAGTGTCACTGAAAGCAGAAACCCAGATGAATGGAGGTAGAGGTGGTGGAGGAGCTACTTTATTTTGCTGGGGTGGATGCAGCTGGCATGGCAGAGATCTAGAAGGAATGGTCACAACAGCCACTCACTGATCTGCAAGTGAGTTAGGGTAACAACTTCCTGAAATCCTCCCCACCCCTCCTGATGAACCAGGTGTCTGGCGTTTCTCTGGTAATCACTAGGCGCAGCCTGGAACTCAAAGGTAAAAATTAAAAACTGCAGTCAGGCTGCGAAGAGACTGGCAGGATGCGTTGGACAAAAGTAGATCAGAAACAACATGGAATGGGGAGGGGATAGAACGTGTGCTGAGGACCGTGACTTCAGTGGTGGATTGACTGTGTTGAGGACTCTGATTCAGTATGAGTAGATGGATTGGTGTGGACTAAAATGGTGGCCATTGTTCAGATAAGTGTGTGATTTGGACTATATTTATTAGAGGAGGGTTATTTTTTCCACTTCAACATTGATCATTTCTAGGGAGCAGAAAAATAATCTGCCACAAAACTTCAAAGTGCAAAAGAGATGCTACGGGATGATGGTGATATGAAAAATTTCATTTCTGCAGTTCGAAGCCTTCTTTAATGAGGTTCACAGGAGTAGGTACTTAAAATAAAATAAGATACTTAAAATAAAGACATCATCATATGTACATATCCTTAAAGCTACAATATGGAGCTATAAGTGGGCCTGAAATGTGTTCTGCATTCTAAAATCAGATGAAATAAAATCAGTAGATCA
>NW_027413870.1:0-36730 GCF_048773025.1 Camelus bactrianus | reverse complement strand
TGAGGTGTATAGTGTTGTGCACAGAGAGTAAAGTTGGAGGAACACTGATTCTAAGAGGGGCTTGCTATACTCCTACTGGCTTCAAAGCAACTCAGGTGCTGATCCTTTGAAGTGGATGCCTGAGTGTAGGGGAGGGAAGAGCAAGTGCTTGATAGCTAGGACCAACCCTGGGAAAAGGCTTACCAGGGATTCATGCTCTGAGGTCTGAGTGATTTATAAATGCCCCTTGAGACGTATGGATTCTCATGACCTCTTAAAAGAACAAGAGGCGTTTTATCAACTCTGCCATCTCTTCTCTATTAGACGTCAGGATGCTTGGACCAGTTCTTGTAGCAGAGAATTGAGTATCTTCCACAAGTGCATGTTGACCCTCCACAGGTTTCTGTCAGTATCAGCAAGGCTCAATATTTCTCATGAATGTCTTTCAAGCCTGGTATTCTCTACAGATGTCTCCATGCCAGTATTCTCCATTGTAGCAGAAGAACACTCATCAATGTGTTCACATCTCTCCTCAATCTGTGCACTAATCCTTCTGCCAGCTTTTTTTCGTGTCTCCCATGAAGTCGACTTCTGCAGGACTGGGCAAGTCTGAAAGTCCCTCGGAGCCTCACCAGTAAGCTGATGACAGGCAGATCTTCCACTCTCTGCAGTTTCAGTTTCAAAAAACTGACCCGTGATCTCAAGTCATTGGGCAGCATCAGTATCTCGAAATTACACAGCTTCCTGAAAAATAGACCTAAGCCATGTTCCACATAGGGCGGCAGCCCCTCCATGACACTGATCAACCCACAGAGCTCTGCCCAGTTAACTTGGATCCAACAGCTACACAAAGACTCGTGGAACACACTGACATTCCACCTGGAATCCAACAGGTAACTGCCATCCCCAAAGTTTGCTGCATCTTGTCAATGTTGCAGGTGGGACTGCATCAGAAGAGAGTTTCCTAAGGTAAATATGATTCTCTCCATTAGCATCCCATGGTCCTGTTTTTCCTACACTCTTTCCTTTAGTTCAGATCTCTAAACACAATACAAACGGAGGGAAGTGTGTCCATTTTAAGTATATTATTTCACCCGTCTTTAACCTTTCTAACAGTTAACACTACAAAAAGAACCACTATAGGAATCATATGTTTGTGTAATATCCATTCACCCAGAATACATATCCATCTGTTGATTTACTGCTTAAAGTCCCACAATATCACAACATGGATCCATTTGTTTCTTGGGGGCTGAAATTCCTTGAAATGAAACCAATCCCAAAGTACACTTTACTGCCTGTCTCTTTTATTTTTAGTACTGTTTTGTAGAGCTACTTTTTTTGTTATAAGCGTATGCCAATTATTTTCTACGTAGGGTTGAATATGCCATTCTTTCATTATGTTGGAAGACTTGTAAGTCTATATCAAGGAATATGAATCCAATTAATTCAAAATGGACATTTAGGTTAGGTCACGATGTGTTCTTATGAATCAATATGTATGAATATTAATGCACGCATCTTTTTTTCTTAAAACAAGGGTGTTGTGTACATGCAAGCAGCACAACTGGGTCGATGCGTACTGAATGATACTTGACATCACTTTGTGTACTTTCTTTTGAATTATCATGGTTCCTTTGGATATATGTCAGCCAACCGTACTTTTTTGCTGTTTGTTTGTTTATTTGATTGTTTGTTTGTTTGATTCTTCTTTTTTTTTTTTTGCACACATATTAGGCCATGCGTCTCTCCATTTCCTTCAATCAGAGAGCCATATAAGCTGATTCACTTAGTATAGTGCTGAAAATCACCTATGTTTTCCTCCTTCCCTCTCCCATCTTTAGTGTTTTGATGTCCTCCTAGCATTTTTCTTGTTTATTCTCTGCAACTCATTGCTCTTCTTGCATTTCCAGTGATGGTTTTCTTATTTCCATTGCGTCTTGCTTCTTTGGTATTCAGGGTAGAATTCTCAATCTTTCTTTTAGGATAAGTTTCCAACTGCTGAATTATTTTAAGTTTTGCTAGGCTATGAAATTCTCTAGCTCTGCCATTATTAGAAATGGTGGTCTTGTGCCATAGTCTACCTTAGATTTCAGCTTTTTCTCATTCAGGATTTTGTCTAAGTCCTGGCACTCCATCCTGTACTTCAAAATATCTGCCAAGTTATAAGCTAAACCTGTCTTAAGGTTCTGTTTTGACTTAGTTGTGTTCATCTAGGTGCATTGAAAATCACTGGAATGATCATGAACTTTGATGATTTGAATGATAATACAGCTGCTTATCGGTCTATTGGGATTCCACATAATTTGGATTCTGTTTGCTTCCTGGTTTCTTATAGATGATTGTTTCTTGGCTTTCAGAAAGTTTCAGTCTGATTTTTCTCCAAGTACCTTTTCAGACTTTTTTTTTTTAATCTTGCTTTTTCCTTTGGTTCTCATATGAATTCTATTCTTTCATGCTTTGTCTTACCCCAGGATTCAACAGCAATATTTGTATTGGTTTACACTTGCTTTTCTATGTCATCTTCTTATCAATGGATTTCAGTTCCCCTGTGTTCACATTGATTCACGAGTCCCTCTACATTATCTAGTCTGCTTAGGACTGACTTTAGCCCTGCTATTATCTCATCCATTGAGTTTCCTGATTTTATTTTGCTCGTCTTTAGAGGGTCTCTTCCCCTTTTCTGAAATTCTGCCTTTTGTGATTCTGAGACACTGTTGTACTTCTGTGTTTCCCTCACCTTCACTTTCAATAATTGTTCTGATAGTTTTTCAGTCTAGTTGTTTGAAAGCTTTTCTTTGGGTCTTCAATCCCTTTGGAATTGAAAATGGTACTTCCTGTTTCTTTTACTATACTACTTTATCCCTATTGGTCAAGTAATATCAGGTATATAATGTAGAATTATAGGGCTTTTTAAGTGTAAGTTTAGTCTGTTCTGTACGCAATTCCATGATATTTGTGTGAGGACAATTTTTCCTACACATTGATGCCATGTCGTTTTCCTGTGTGTGTTGTCATGTATATCTCTAATTGCTGGTGATGCCTTTGTTGTGATGAACACAACATACTCTTGTCGATTAGTATAATGTCATTTTTACTACTCTTATATCACTGTTCTGAAAGTGCACAGGACCCTTCCTCCTGTGGAAATGAAGCATGTAAAGGTTTTGAGCTTTGCAGGCTCTTTAATGTCATTTTTTTTGTGTGTGTTTCAAAAACAGCAGCATGACAGTGAGCTTGTCCTTTCTATTTCCATGGGAATTTCCCAATGTAACGAGTTCTTTCCAGACCTTCTCTGTCTACAGAAAAAACTGTGGAAACATATATAAGGATGTCATGCATCAGGGCCTGCTGCCATTTTTGGGCAGCCCCAGCTAGGAGTCCTCGGTGCCGTAACCTTTCAGTGCCATTCAAAATGTAGCATCTGCATTTGGGAGATAATGATGAAGTAAATGCTTCATCTACTCATGCTGTGGACCTAGACCACTGTTCTTTGTTCTCTCATCCTTGTGGCTTGGGACCACAAATGCAACCACAGAACTGTCCCTCATAATCTGCTTCATACCAAACGTAATCTCAGTCCACGCTATGTATGTAGCAGATCCTAAGCCTTTGGAAAATGATTTCAACCACAAGGCCCCCTGGATCACTCAGACCATATGCATGATATCTCTGATTGAGCCCCACATGTGCTCTATTGGCAAAATACCAAATTGGTCCCTGGGCTTACAGATGCAGTGTATGTGGCCATGGGACATTTCGAGAAACTCAACCTCATGCACCAGGTTTATAGCTTTCTCATTGGTGTCCCAAGTCAGCTTCCATTCTGGATAGGGAGAACCACAATCCACAACACACTCCAGATCCCTGAGGTTCAGCATGTGTCATCATCCATTGCCCTATCCCTCATTGTTCGCAGCCACTGTGAGCCCAAATATGGCAGCACCAATCTTGGTCTCAGAATCAATTGTAGCGATGTTTTGTGCTGATTTCTTTGAGTTCGGTCAGCCAAGCATCTGCTGTGCACTCTTCTAACACTCAGCACATCGCTTTCAATCCCATGCATTCTGTCTGCTTCAGAGTGTGCTTCAAAGTAAAACAGGGATTCACCTTTGCTTCTGCATTAACAGAGATCAGGTCCTGCCCTGATTTCCATTCTCTAATTTGACTTCTCCCCCTTCCATGTATTCTGAGGTCTCATTCTGTCTTTGGAAATAAGAGATCACTGTTTGGCAAGTGTCGTGGACCACGCACTGGGTGAGTGGATGTTTATCTTGCTGTGTAGATGGGAGTGAGTGAGTGTAGGTTGCACTGCTACCCTGATAACTGGACATCGATAAATCAACACTTTCCATATATAACTCACAGAAATGTGATTCTTGTTTATCTCCATTTTCTATACAGCCATGGTGGGAGGGTTTTTCTGAAGACTACAGTTTTGAAATTGTGTTGATACCTCAGTTGCAGTCTTTCAAATATTTAGTAGAATTTATTTATATTTTTGGGGATTTATATGAATATGAAGATAGAATTTGAAACATACTAAATCTGCCTACAAACCAGACTTGTCACATTGAGGTACCATTTTGTCAGCTCTAAGGGAAAAGAAGACAGAATGTAAAAAAGCAGTCCAAAATGATGAAGAGGACAGGTCAAATGTTAAATGTTGATGCTTCCAACACAAACAGGAGCCATGAAATAAATATTGGTCCCATGAAATTACCCTCACAAAATGTTTCCCATTTGCATGTATTGCCCGTTTCTCCCAGTGAGTTGTACTGGCCAATGTTGTCATTTCTATGGGTAACATTTCACTGTAGGAAGACACAAGGTAAACCAAACTACATATTTATATATACGCTTGGATCCAAAAGCAACTACAGGCATTAAAACTATGAGAAAACTGCTGCAGCTTTGATAGGCTATTGAGAACCAGGTGCCCTTTTATCAAAGATGAGAATGCTTAATCTTCCAATTATGTTGTGTAAAGTAATTAAACACAACCATGTCTGCACCCATATGATATACTGCACCAGGGGCTTCAGTGAAGGAAAAGACTATCAACATATCATGTGTCCTTACATGTCTATGGCGACTTTTACAACTCAGTTCACTAACTGACTTATACTAGTTACCTAGACTGTATTGAAAAACTGAGGACACATACATATACAAGTTCAGTCAAAGATTCCCCTCACTTACCACGCTCACTTCACCCCAAAGAAGATGTAACCACAGTATTTGCTGAATCTAGGGGAAGGTCATCATTTCTTTGTGTGAGTTAATATTCAATTCCTACCTATTTTAGTCGGGAGTATTTGACCATTGAGGAGTACAGTGTTGTGCATGGAGAGTAAAGTTGTAGGAACACTGTTTCTAGGAGGGGCTTGCTATACACCTACTGGCTTCATTGCAGCTCAAGTGCTGATCCTTTGAAATGGATGGCTGAGTGTAGGGGAGGGAAGAGCAAGTGCTTGATAGCTAGGACCAACCCTGGGAAAAGGCTTACCAGGGATTCGTGCTCTGAGGTCTGAGTGATTTATAAATGCCCCTTGGGATGTGTGGATTCTCATGACCTCTTAAAAGAACAAGAGGCATTTTATCAACTCTGCCATCTCTTCTCTATTAGACGTCAGGATTCTTGGACCAGTTCTTGTAGCAGAGAATTGAGTACCTTCCACAAGTGCACATTGACCCTCCACAGGTTTCTGTCAGTATCAGCAAGGCTCAATATTTCTCATGAATGTCTTTTGAGCCTGGTATTCTCTACAGAAGTCTGCATGCCAGTATTCTCCATTGTAGCAGAAGAACACTCATCAATGTGTTCACATCTCTCCTTAATCCGTGCACTCATCCTTCTGACAGCTTCTCTTGGTGTCTCCCATGAAGTCGACTTCTGCAGGACTGGGCAAGTCTGAAAGTCCCTCGGAGCCTCACCAGTAAGCTGATGACAGGCAGATCTTCCACTGTCTACTGTTTCAATTTCTAGAAACTTACCCGTGATCTCAAGTCTTTGGGCAGCATCAGTATCTCGAAATTACACAGCTTCTTGAAAAATGGACCTAAGCCATGTTCCACATAGGGCGGCAGCCCCTCCATGACCCTGATCCACTCACAGAGCTCTGCCCAGTTTCCTTGGATCCACCAGCTACACCAAGACTCGCAAAACACACTGACATTCCACCTGGAATCAAACCGGTACCTGCAATCCACAATATTTGCTACATCTTGTCAGTGTTGGGGGAGGGGCTGCATCAGACGAGAGTTTCCTAAGGTAAATATGATTCTCTCCTTTAGCATCCCATGGTCCTTTTTTCCCTACCCTCTTTGCTTTAGTTCAGATCTCTATACACAGTACAAACTGAGGGAAGTGTGTCCATGTTTAGTTTATGGTTCCACACGTCTTTAACCTTTCTAAAATGAACAGTTCACAAAGACCCCACTATAGGAATCTTAAGTTTGTGTAATAGCCATTCACCGAGAATACATATCTGTCTCTTGCTTTTTGGCTGAAACTCTCACACTCTCAGATCATGGATTCATTTGATTCATGGGGGCTGAAATTCCTAGAAATGAAGCCCATCCTAATGTACACTTTAATGTTTGTCTCTTTTGCTCTTAGTACAGTTTTGTATAGCTACTTTTCTTTGTTATAGGCATATGCCGTTTATTCTTACGTAGGGTTGAATAGGCGATTCATTCATCCTGTAGGATGTCTAGTAAATCTATATAATGAAATACGAATCAATGTTATTCAAAATAGGCATTTGGTTTAGGTCACGATATGCTCTAATGAATCAACATTTTTGAATATTAATGCACGCATCTGTTTTCTGAATACAAGTTTTTTGAGTACATGCCAGCAGCGATAATGTATCGATGCGTGCTGAATGATTCTTTACACCCGTTTGAGTATTTTCTTTTGAATTATCTTGGTTTCTTTGGGTATATGTCAGCCAACCATAGTATTTGGTGTTTGTTTGTTTGTTTGACTTTTTGTTTGTTTGCTTGTTCTTTGTTTTGCAAACACATTAGGCCATGCATCTCTCCGTTTGCAGCAGAGAGTCATATAAGCTGATTAACTTTGTATAGTGCTGAAAATCACCTATGTTTACCTGCATCCCTCTCCCATCTTTAGGGTTTTAATGTCCTCCTTCCCTTCTTCTTGTTTATTCTCTGCAACTCTTTGCTCTTCTTGCATTTCCAATGATGGTTTTCTTATTTCAATTTCATTTGGCTACTTTTCTATTAAGGGTAGAATTCTCAATCTTTGTTTAATGATAAGGTTCGAGCTGCTGAATTCTTTTACGTTTTGCCGGTCTATGAAATTTTCTAGATCTGCCATTATCAGAAATGGCAGTCTTGTGGCATAGGCTACCCTAGAATGCAGATTTTTCTCATTCAGGTTTTGGTCTATGTCCTGGCACTCCTTCCTGTCCTGCAATATTTCTGTCGAGGTATAAGCTGAAACCCCTCTGGTCTTTCTGTTGTAACTAAGTTGCTTTCCTCTAGGTGCATTTAAAATCACTGGGTTGATCATGAAATTTGATGATTTGAATAATACAGCTGCTTGTAGGTTTATAGGGATTCCACATAATTTGGATGCTGTTTGCTCCTGGTTTCGTATAGATGATTGTTTCTTGGCTTTCAGCAAATTTCAGTCAGATTTTTCTCCAAATATCTTTTCAGAGGTTTTTTTTTTTTTTGTATACCCAGCTTTTCCTTCTGAGACTCTTATGAATCCTAGTCTTTCATGCTTTGTCTTACCCCAGGATTCAACAGCAATATTTGCATTGGTTTACACTAGCTTTTCTGTGTCATCTTCTGATAGAGGGATTTCTGTTCCCCTTTGTTCACAGACATTCACGAGTCGCTCTGCATTATCTAGACTGCTCAGGACTGACTTTTAACCTGCTATTATCTTATACATTGAGTTTACTTATTTTATTTGGCTCATCTTAGAGGTTCTCTTCCCCTTTTCTGATATTCTGCCTTCTGTGATTCTGAGACACTGTTGTTCTTTATTGTTTCTCTCACCTCCGTTTTCAATAATTTCTCTAGTAATGTTTCAAATATAGTTGTTTCAAAGCTTTTTTTTGGCCTTCAATCTCTTTGGAACTGAAATTGTTACTTCCTGTTTCTTTTACTATACCTTTATCTCTATTGGTCAAGTACTATCAGGTATCAAATGCAGACTTGTAAGGCTTGGTTAAGTGAAAATTTTAGTCTATTTGGTGTACCCAATCCCATGATATTTCCCTGAAGACAAATTTTCCTTGACATTGAAGCCATTTAGTCTTCCTGTTTGTGTTGTCTGGTATACCTCTATTTACTGGTGATACCTTTGTTATGATGAACACACCATACGCGCATCATTTAGAATAATCTCCTTTTATTATGCTTATGTCACTTTTCTGAAAGTGCACAGGACCCTTCCTCTTGTGGAAATGGAGCATCTAAATGTTTTCAGCTTTGTAGGCTGTTGTATGTCATTTTGGAGTGTTTTCAAAACAGAATATTGTTAGTGAACTTGTCCTTTCTAGTTCTATGGGAATTTCCCAATTTTACCAGTTCTTCCCAGAGCTTCTCTGTCTACAGAAAAACCTGTGTAAACATATCTAAGGATGTCATGCATCAGGGCCTGCTGCCATTATCCCACAGCCCCACCAAGTTGTCCTTGGTGCCGTACAATTTCAGTACTATCCAAAATGTAGCATCTGCATTTGGGAGGTAATGGTGAATGAAATGCTTCATCTTCTCATGCTGCGGACCTAGACAACTAACCTTTGTTCTCTCATCCTTGTGGCTTGGGACCACAAAGGCAAACACAGCAATGTCCCGCATCCTCTGCCTCATACCAAAACTTAATCCCAGTCCAGGCTAGGAAACTAGCTGATCCTAACACTTTGCAATCTGATTTCAACCCCAAGGACCCCTGGATCCCTCAGACCAGATGCATGTTTTCTCTAATTGAGCCCCACTCGTGCTCTATTGGCAAAATGTCAAATTGTTCCCTTGGCCTGCAGATGCAGTGAATGTGGCCATAGGACTTTTCGATAAACTCAAATTTGCGCACAGGGTGGTTGCTTTCACATTGGGGTCTAAGGTCAGTTTCCTCTCTTGGTAGGGCAAACCACAATCCACAACACACTCCGGATCCCTGAGACACAGGGTGTGACATCATCCATAGCCTTATACCTCATTTTCCACAGCCAATGCTAGCTCAAATTTGGCAGCTCGGATCTTGGTCTCAGAATCAATTGTGAGGATATTTTGTGCTGATTTCCTTGAGTTCTGTCAGCCAAGTATTTTCTGTGCATGCTTCTAACACTCAGTGCATCGCTTTCAATCCCATGTGTCCTTTCCACTTGAGATTGTGTGTCCAAGTAAAACAGAGTTTCACCTTTGCTGTTCCATCACCAGACGTCAGGTACTGCACTGATTTCCATTCTCTACTTTGCCTTCTCCTCCTCCCAGGTTTTCTGAGGCCTCATTCTCTTTTGGAACTAAGGGACCACTCTTCAGCATGTGTCCTGAACCAAGGGCTTCGTGAGTGGATGTTTATCTTGCTGTGTACATGGGAACGAGTGAGCATAGTTGGCACTAATACCCTGCCAACTGGGCATCGAGAAATCAACACATTCTATATATAACTCACAGAAATGTGATTCTTGCTTATCTCTGTTTTCTATGCAGCCATGGTGGGAGGGTTTGTCCGAAGACTACAGTTTTGACATTGTGTTAATACCTCAGTTGCAGTCTTTCAAAAGGTTAATAGAATTGATTTACATATTTTGGGATTTATATGAAAATGAAGTTAGATTTTGAAACATACTAAATCTAATTACAAGCCAGACTTGTGAAGTTCTTTTACAATTTTGTCAGGTCTAAGGGAAAAATAGACAGATAGAATGTACAGTAGCAGTCCAAAATGATGAAGGGGACAGGTCAAATCTTTACTGTTGATACCTACAACACCAACAGGAACCATGAAATAACTATTGGAACCATGAAATAACCCCCATCCTGGGTTTCCCTTCTGCATGTGCTGCACTTTACTCCCAATGACACATACTGGCCAATGTTGTCATTTCAAGGGGGAACATTTCTCTCTAGGGAAACCCAATTAAACTAAAACACCATATTTATGTGTATTCTTGGTTCCAAAACTCCTAGAGGCGTTATAGCTATGAGAAAACTGCTGCAGTTTTGCTCTGCTATTGAGAACCAAGTGCTCTTCTATCAACCATGAGAACAAACGGTTGATCATTTTGGGTAAAGCAGTTTAACCCAACAAATTATGCACCAACATGATATACTGCACCTGGGGCTTCAATGAAGTGAAAAGATGGTCCACATATCATGTGTCCTTACATGTCTATGGTGACTTTTACAGTTCACTTCACTAACTGACTTATAACTGTTACCTATACTGTCTAGAAAAACTGAGGCCTAATATATATCAAGTTCATTCAAAGATTCCCCTCACTTACCACACTCCCTTCACCCCAAGGTAGACGTAACCCCAGCATTTGCTGAAACTAGGCTAAGTTCATCATTTCTTTGTGTGAGCTATGTATTCTATTCCTATCTATTATAGTCGACAGTATTTGATCTTTGAGGATTTAAGTGTTGTGCACAAAGTGTGAAGTTGGAAGAACACTGTACGTAGGAGTGGCTTGCTTTTCTCCTACTGGCTTCATTGCAGCTCAAGTGCTGATCCTTTGAAATCGATGCCCGAGTGGAGGGGAGGAAAGAGCAATTTCTTGATATCTAGGCCCAACCCCGGGGAAAGCTTACCAGGGCCTCATGCTCTGTGGTCTGTGTGATTTTTAAATGCCCCTTGGGATATGTGGATTCTCACAAACCCTTCCAAGAACATGAGCGGTTTTATCATCCCTGCCATTTCTTCTCTTTTAGACGTCAGGAATCTTGGACCACTTCTTGGAGCAGAGAATTGAGTACCTTCCTCAAGTAAACGTTGACCCTCCACAGGTTTCTGCTAGTATCAGTGAGGCTCAACATGACTCATGAAAGTCTTTCAAGCCTGGTATTCTCTAAAGAAGTCTTCATGCCAGTATTCTCCATTGTAGCAGAACAACTCTCATCAATGTGTTCGCACGTCTCCTCAATCTGTGCAGCCAGGTTTTCTGCCAGCTTCTCTTCGTGTCTCCATTAAAGTCGACTTCTACAGCACTGGGCAAGTCTGAAAGTACCTCACAGCCTCACCGGTATGCTGATGATGGGCAGATCTTCCACAGTCTGTCTTTTCAATTTCTTGAAACTGACCCGTGATCTCAGGCCATTGGGAAGCAGCAGTATCTCTAACTTACAAATATTTCCGAAATTAGACCTAAGCCAAGCTCCACAGAGGGTGGCAGTCCCTTCGTGACACTGATCCACCCACAGAGCTCTGTCCAGTTAACTTGGATCCACCAGTCACAACAAGCCTGGTTGAACACACCAATATTCCATCTGGAATGCAACCGGTAACTGCCATCTCCAATATTTGCTGCATCTTTCCAGTGTTGGGGGAGGGGCTGCATCAGACGAGAGATTCCTAAGATAAAAGTGATTCTCTCCAATAGCGTCCCATGGTCCTTTTTTTCCTACCCTCTTTCCTTTAGTTCAGAACTCTATACACAGTACAAAATAGGGAAGTGTGTTCATGTTAATTTTATGGTTCCACACATCTTTAACTTTTCTCACAGTTAAAAGTACAAAAAGACCCCACTATAGGAATCTTATGTTTGTGTAATAGCCTTTCACCCAGAATACACATCCGTCTGTTGCTTTTCGGCTGAAACACCCACACTCCCAGAAAATGGATCCATTTGATTCATGGCGGCTGAAATTCCTAGAAATTAATCCAATCACAATGTACACTTTACTGTCTGTCTCTTTTGCTCTTAGTGCAGTTTTGTAGAGCTACTTGTCTTTGTTAAAGACATATGCCATTTATTCTCTATGTAGGGTCGAATAGGCCATTCATTCTTCCTATTGGAAGACTAGTAAATCTATATCATGGAATACGAATCGATTTTATTCAAAATAGGCATTTGGTTTAGGTCACGATGTCCTCTTATGAATCAGTATTTTTGAATATTATTGCACGCATCTGTTTTCTGAATACAAGTCTGTTGAGTACATGCAAGCAGCAATACTGCGTCGATGCGTGCTGAAAGCTCTTTGACATCCCTTTGAGTATTTTCTTTTGAATTATCATGGTTCTTTGGATATATATCATCCAACCGTACTGTTTTGGTGTTTGTTTGTTTGATTGTCTGTTTGCTTGTTCTTTGTTTTGCAAACACATTAGGCCATGCATCTCTCCGTTTGCTTCAAACAGAGGGTCATATAAGCTGATTCACTTAGTATAGTGCTGAATCTCACCAATGTTTTCCTGCTACCCTATCCCATCTTTAGGGTTTTGATGTCCTCCTTGCCTTCTTTTTGTTTATTCTCTGCAAGTCATAGCTCTTCTTGCATTTCCAATGACGGTTTTCTTATTTCCATTTCGTCTTGCTTCTTTTCTATTCAGGGTAGAAATCTCAATCTTTCTTTTAGGATAAGGTTAGAACTGCTGAATTGTTTTAAGTTTTGCTGGTCTGTGAATTTCTCTACTTCTGCCATTATTTTAAAGCGTGGTCTTGTGGCATAGGCTACGCTAGTTTGCAGCTTTTTCTCATTCAGGATTTGGTCTATTTCTTGGCACTCCTTCCTGTCCTTCAATATTTCTGTCGGGATATCAGCTGAAACCCCTCTGGAGGTTCTGTTGTGACTAAGTTGCTTTACTCTAGGTGTATTTAAAATCATTGGGTTGATCATGAACTTTGATGATTTCAATGATAATACAGCTGTTTGTAAGTCTATTGGGATTCCGCCTGCTTTGGAAGCTGTTTGCTTCCTGATTTCGTATAGATGATTGTTTCTTGGCTTTCAGCAAATTTCAGTCTGATATTTTTCGAATACATTTTCAGCCCTTTTTTTTGTTTTTTTTTTCCTTATTCTTTTATAATCTTTCTTTTTCATCTGGGATTCCTATATGTCCTAACCTTGCATTCTTTGTCTTTTCCCATGTTTCAACAGCAATGTTTGCATTGGTTTATGTTTGAATTTATATGTCATCTTTTTACTGACAATTTTGTGTCCTCATGTCTTCTCAAAAACTTTTAAGTCCCTCTTCATTATCTAGTCTGCCAATTCCTGTCTTTAGCTATGCTATTATCCCATCCACTAAATTTTCTTTTTGTTTTTAACTGTTTATTGATTCATAATCATTTTACAATTTTGTTTCAAATTCCAGTGTAGAGCACCATTTTTCTCTTATGCATGTGCATATATACATTCATTGACATTACTCTTCTTTGTTAGCCAACACAAAATCTTGTATATATTTCCCTGTGCTACACAGTACAGTCTTGTGTATATTTTCTACATTTTGATATCCCAGTCCTTTCCCACCCCCATTCCCCTTTGATCAGAAATTTTTATTCTATGTCTATGAGTCTGTCTCTGTTATATATATATATATACATATATTTCCACATATAAGTGATCTCATATGGTATTTTTCTTTTTCTTTCTGGCTTAATCCTCTCAGAATAGTATTCTCCAGTAACATCCATGTTGCTTCAATTGGTATTATTTTGTCAGATTTTATGTCTGAATAGTTTTCCATTTTATAAATATACCACATCTGCTTTATCCAGTCATCTGATGATGGACGTTTAGGCTCTTCCTGTGTCTTGGCTATTGTAAATAGTTCTGCTATGAACATTGGGGTGCAAGTGTCATTTTGAAGTAGGGTTCCTTCTGTATATATGCCCAAGTGTGGTACCCTGGGTCATATGTTGTCTAATCCTAATCTTTTTAGGAATCTCCATACTGTTTTCCACAGTGGCTGCAACAAACTGCATTCTCTCCAGCAGTGTAGGAGGGTTCCCTTTTATCCACAGCCTTTCCAGCATTTGTCATTTGTGAACTTTTGAATGATGGCCATTCCGACTTGTTTGGGGTGATACCTCATTTTAGCTTTGATTTGCATTTCTCTGATAATTTGTGATATTGAGCTTTTTTTCATGTGCCTATTGATCATTTGCATGCCTTCCTTGGAGAATTGCTTATTTGGGTCTCCTATCCATTTTGGATTGGGTTGTTTGTTTTTATTCTTATTAAATTGTGTGAGATGCTTATATATTCTGGAGATCAAGCATTTGTCAATTTCATTTGCAAAATTTTTTTCCCATTCACTAGGTTGTCATTTTGTTTTACTTATGGTTTCTTTTGCTGTGCAGAAGCTTGTAAATTTTATTAGGTCCCATTTGTTTATTCTTTCATTTATGCCTATTGCTTGGGTTGACTGTTCTAGGAGAATATTTTTGAGCTGTATGTCAGATAATGTTTTGCCTATATTTTCCTCTAGGAGGTTTATTGTATCATGTCATATGTTTAAGTCTTTGATTCATTTTGAGTTTATTTTTTTGTATGATGTAAGGGAGTGTTCTAGCTTCATTGCTTTACATGCTGCTGTCCAGTTTTAACAACCCCATTTGCTGAAGAGACTCTCTTGACTCCACTGAATATTCTTGCCTCCTTTGTTGAAGATTAGTAGACCAAAATTTTGTGGGTTCATTTCAGGGCTCTCTATTCTGTTCCAATATTCCATATGTCTGTTTTTGTACCAATACCATAATATCTTGATTAGTGTAGCTCTGTAGTATTGTCTGAAGCCTCAGAGAGTTATTCCTCCAGCCTCTTTTCTTTTTCTTCAGCAATTCTTTGGCAATTCTAGGTCTTTTATGGTTCCATATAATTTCTTATTTGAATTTAATAGATGCAGAAAAAGCATTTGATAAAATTCAATGCCAATTTATGATAAAAATTCTCACCAAAGTGGGCTTATAGGGAGCTTATCTCAACATGATAAAAGCTATTTATGACAAACCTACAGCCAGCATAGAACTCAATTGTGAAATGCTGAAAACCTTCCTACTAAAATCTGGGAAAAGGCAAAGTTGTCCACTCTCCCCATTTCTATTCAACTTAATCTTGGAAGACCTAGCCACTGCACTCAGGCAAGAAAAAGAAATAAAAGAGATCCAAATTGGAAAAGAAGCAGAAGGAGCTAAAGATCCCTGTGCTATACGGAAGAAATTTGTTTTTTTCAATCCAGTTTTTATATATTGTGGCCCACATTTGCAAATCACAAACTCCCAAATTTATCCCTTCCCACTCGCTTTCCCCCAGTAACCATAAGAATATTTACTTTGCTTGCAAGTCTGTTTCTACTTTGTAGATGTGTTCATTACTGTGTTCCTTTTCTTTCATTTCTTAGATTTCACATATAAGTGATACCATATATATTCTTTCTCTTTCTGGCTTCCTTCACTTAAGAATGATGATCTCTATATCCATCCATGTTATTATATTATTCTTTTTTATGGCTGAATAGTATTCCATTGTATAAATATAACACTGCTTCTTTATAGTGTCATATGTCAATGGACATTTAGGATGTTTCCACATCTTGGCTATTGTATATTGTGCTGCTATGGACATTGGGGTGCATATATCTTTTCAATTTAGAGTTCCCTCTTGATATATACCCAGGAGTGGGATTGCTAGATCATATGCTTGGTACAGCCATTATGGAAAACATTATGGATATGTCTCAAAAAACTAAAAATAGACTTACCGCATGATCCACTCCTGGGCATATCTATTTCTGAATGATCTGAGTATAATTTATAGAAATCGTGTCTCAAATTCAGTGACTATTTTTTAAGATATAGATTTCTCTTATGCAATCACAATATATTTATCAAAATCAGGATACTTAATACTGATTCAGTATTATTATGTATGCCACAGTTCATATTCAAATTGTACCAGCTGTTCTAATCATGTTCTTCTTAATAATTTTTTTTTTTTTTTGGTCCAACTGCAATCCAGATATTTGTGGGAGAGTTTTCAGTTTTTTACCATTGAGTATTGTGCTGGCTGTAGGTTTGTCAAAAATAGCTTTTATTAAACAACGTTATGTAAATTTTATTATGATTTGTTCTACTTCTGTGAAATATGTCCTGGGTAAATTGATAAGGATCACCTTAAATCTGTAGATTGCCTTGGGCATATGACCATTTCAACAATATTGATTCTTCCAATCCAGGAGCATGGGATATCTTTCCATTTTTTTTTTGTCTTATTTAATTTCCTCCATCAGTATTTTATAGTTTTCTGGGTAGAAGTCTTTCACTGCCTTGGTTAGATTTACTCCTAGGTATTTTATTACTTTGGGGGCTATTTTAAAGGGGATTGATTCTTTACATTCTTTTTCTGTTGATTCATCATTAGTGTAAAGAAATGAAATTTATTTTTGAATGCTAATCTTGTAACCTGCTACCTTGCTGAATTCTGCGATAATTTCTAGTAGTTTTTGGGTTTTCTATATATAATATCATGTCATCTGCATATAGTGACAATTTTACCTCTTCTTTTGCAATTTGGATCCCTTTTATTTCTCTCTCTTGCCTGATTGCTGTGGCTAGGACTTTCAAGACTATGTTGAATAGGAGTGGTGATAGTGGGTAACCATGTCTTGTTCCAGATTTTAGTGGGAAGATTTTGAGTTTTTCACCATTGAGTACTATGCTGGCTGTAGGATGTGTAGACGTATTTTTGATTTAGCATTCCCTTTGTACAATTGCCCAGGAGTGGGATTGTTGCATCATAAGTTATTTGCATTTTTAGTCTTTTTAGGAATCTCCATACTGTTTTCCACAGTGGCTGCACCAAACTGCATTGACACCGACAGTGTATTAGGGTGCCCTTTCTCCACACCGCCTCCAGCATTTTTCATTTGTAGACTTTAGAATGATGGCCATTCTGACTAGTGTGAGATAATATCTCATTGTAGTTTTGATTTACATTTCTCTGATAATTAGTTATTTTAAGCATTTTTTCATGAGCCTATTGGGCATTTATATGTCTTCATTGGAGAATTGCTTGTTTAGGTCTTCTGCTCATTTTGGGATTGAGTTGTTTGTTTTTCTTATTAAGTCATATGAGCTGTTTATATATTCTGGAGACCAAGCCATTCAGTTTCATCTTTTGCAAATATTTTCTTCCATTCCATAGGTTGCCGATTTGTTTTGTTTATGGTTTTCTTTGCTGTGCAAAAGCTTGTAAGTTTAATTATATCCCACTTGCTTAGTTTTGCTTTTATTTCTATTGTTTGGGTAGACTGCCCTAGTAGAACATTGTTGAGATGCATGTGAGATAATGTTTTGCCTATGATTACTTCTAGGAAATTTACTGTGTCTTGTCATGTTTTAGTCTTTAATCCATTTTGCATTTATTATTGTGTATGGTGTAAGGGAGTATTCTAACTTCATTGATTTACATGCTGCTCTCCAGTTTCTCCAACACCATTTGCTGAAAAGACTCTGTTTATTCCATTGTATGTTCTTGCCACCTTTGTTGAAGATTAATTGACCAAAATTTTCTGGGTTTATTTCTGGGCTTTCTATCCTGTTCCATTGATCCATTTTTCTGTTTTTGTACTAATACTATGCTGTTTTGATTACTGTAGCTTGTAGTATTTTCTGAAATCTGGGAGGGTTATTTCTCCAGCCTTATTCTTTTCCTTCAGCTATGCTTTGGCAATTTTGTGTCTTTTGTGATTCCATATAAAATTTAATATGATTTGTTCTATTTCTGTGCAGTATGTCCTAGTTAATTTAATACAGGTTGCATTAAATCTGTAAATTGCCTTGGGCAGTATGAGCATTTTAACAATATTTTTCTTCCAATCCAGGTGCATGGGATATCTTTCCATTTTTTCAGGTTTTCTTTAATCTCCTTAATCAAAGTTTCATTGTCCTTCATTTATAAAACTTTCATCTACTTGATTAAATTTATTATTAGATATTTTATTACTTTGGGTGCTATTTTAAAAGGGAATGTTTCTTTAAATTCTTTGCCTGATGATTCATTATTAGGATAAAGAAATGCAACCAATTCTTGTCCATTAAGATTGTATCTGTTACCTTGCCAAATTCTTTTATTAGTTTTAGAAGTTTTGTGTGAAACTTTCAAATTTTTCTGTATACAGTATCATGTCATCTGCATATAGTCACAATTTTACCTCTTCCTTTTCCTATTTGGATCCCTTTTATTTCTTTCTTCTTACCTGATTGCTGTGGCTAGGGCTTCCAAGACTATGTTGAATACAAGTGGTGAGAGTGACAACCTTGTCCTTTATGAAGATTACACTATATAGCACAGGAAAATATATACAAGATCTTGTGGAAGCTCACAGCAAAAAACAATGTGACAATGAATATATGTATGTTCATGTACAACTGAAAAATTGTGCTCTAAACTGGAATGTGACACAACATTGTAAAATGACTATAACAATTTTAAAAAGTTTAAAAAAAACTTTTATTATGTTGAGATGTGTTCCCTCTATAACCACTTTGGTAATGTGTTTTATCATAAATTAGTGTTGAATTTTATCAAATGATTTTTCTGCATCTATTGAGATGATTGTGTGTGTGTGTTTTTTTCTTTCTCTTGTTGAGATGCATTACATTGATTGATTCATGTATGTTGCAGCATCCTTGTGTTCCTGGGATGAATCCAAATTGATCATGGTGTATGATCTCTTTTATGTGCTGTTGAACTCTGCTAATATTTTGTTGAGGAGTTTTGCATCTATGATCACCAGTGATATTAGTACATAATGTTGTTTTTTGGTAGTACCTTTGTTTTTGGTATCAGGCTAATAGTGGCTTCATAGAATGAGTTTGGGGGTACTCTCTCTTTTCAGTCTACTGGAAGTGTTCAAGAAGGACTGTTATGAGTTCTCTGTATGTTTGGTCGAATTCCTCAGTGAAGCCTTCTGGTCCTGGACTTTTGTTTCTAGGTAAGCCTTTTATTTCTAATTCAATTTGATTTCCCCTGATTGGTTTGTTCAAGTGGTCAATTTCTTCTTCATTCAGTCTTGGTGGACTCTATGGTTCCAGAAACTTGTCCATTTCTTCTAGATTATCCATTTTATTTCCTCATAGTTGTTCATAGTATTCTCATATGACATTTTGTATTTTGTGGTATTGTTTGTAATTTCTCCATTTTCCTCTCTTATTTTGTTTATTTCTGCTCCCTCTTTTCTCTTCTTCATGAGCTTGGCCAGAGATGTGTCAATTTTGTTTACTCTTTCAGAAAACCAGCTCTTGGTATATTGATTTTTTCCATTGTTTTTTAATCTTTATTTATTTCCTCCGTGATCTTTCTTATTTTCTTTCTTCTGCTGACTTGCTTTTGTTTGCTCTTGTTTTTTCTGATTCTTTTAGCTAGTAGGTTAGAATGTTTATTTGAGATTGTTCTTCTTTTTTGAGGAAGTCCTGTATTAGTATGAGCTTCCCTCCTAGGACTCCTTTTCCTGTAAAGCATATATTCTCTGTGGTTATGACTAGTAAAACTTTAAATAGATGTTTTCCAAGAGCAGTTTTACACTCACATCAAAACTGAGAGGAAGGTACAGAGATTGCCCATATGCCCTGTCCCCATACTTGCACAACCTTCCCTATTAGGCCACTCTGGTGGGGGACGTTTCTATCTGTTACTGTTGATGAACCAATAATGACACATCTTTATCACCTGAAGCTCATGGTTTTTATTAAGTTTCACTCTTGGTGTGCATTCTGTGGATTTGGACAAATGTGTAATGACATACATGCATTATTATAGTATCAAATGGTTTATTTTCACCAGCTTCAAAATCTTCATTGCTTGCCGATTCAGCTCTCCCATCCAAAATCCCTGGCAACCATCAGTCTTTTTACTGTCCATATGGTTTTGCCTTTTCTAAGATATCACATATTTGAAATCATACAATATGTAGCCTTTTCCAATTGGCTTCTTTCACTTAGTAAGAGCCATTCAAAAAAAAAAAAAAAAAAAAACAAAGGCATTCAAATTTCTTCCATGTCTTTTCATACCTTGATGGCTCATTTGTTTTTAGCATAGAATATTGTTCTGTTTTCCAGCTGTACCACAGTTTGTTTACGCATTACCTAATGAAGAGCATCTTGGTTGCTTCCAAGATTTGGATATGATGGATAAAGTTGCTCTAAACATCTATATATTGTTTTTTGTGTGGACATAAGTTTTCAACTCCTTCTGGTAAATACCAAGGAGTGCAACTGCTGGATTATATTGTGCATGAGTGTTTAGCTTTTTAAGAAGATGCCAAACTGTCTTCCACAGATTCCCTACCATCTTGCATTCCCATCAGCAGTGAATAAGAAGTGCTATAGATCCACATCCTCACCAGGATTTGGTGTTGTCAGTGTCCTGAATTTCGGGTGTTCTAATAGGTTTGTTTCCTTTTTCCTACTGACATATGATGCGGAACATTTTTTGATATGTTTATTTGCCTTCTGTGTATTTTCTTTGTTGAGATGTCTGTTAATGACTTTTGGCTACATTTAATCAGGTATTTTTGTTTCACTGTTGAGTTTTAAGTGTTTTGTGTATATTGAAGATAACAGTCCTTTATCAGATGTGCCTTTTGAAAAGATTTTCTCCAAATGTCTTCTCTGTCATTCTCTTAACATTATCATTTCTCTGGCAAATTTTTAAATTCAGTTATACTTTTCAACTTCAGGTTTTCCATTCCTTTTTTTTTAAAGTAAGTTCTTTCTTATTATTTTCTATTGGATGAGACATTTGCATATCTTCCTTTAAAATTTTAATCATGACTTTTTATTCTTATAGGAGTTATAATGTCTAATATTATATCTATAATATCTAATATCTGTGCTCAGATATTGAAAAATAGTATTCATTTGATTTGTACTTTTATTATCCTTTAGTATGGAACAATTTTCAGCATTTCCTTTCTTTCATGATCTTATGATTTTTGAAGAACACATTTCATTAATTTTATAGTGTCCATTTTATAGTTTTCTGATATTGCCTCATGACTAGTTCCATGTCATGTATTGTTAGCAGGAGCACAACAGGCATCAGTGATGCTATGTTCTTCCCAAAGTGTTACTTTAGATGGCACAAGATGTCAGTTTTTCCACTTATGGCTGATGCTAAGTTCGTCACTGCATTAGGTGGTGTCTATTAGGTTTCTTCCCTATAAAGTTCTTTTTTCCTTTCTGACTAACCAGTAACTTGAGATTATGTAAATATTCTGTTCTTCATCAAAATTTCACCCACTATTTTTAAGCATCTATTAATTTGAGATTATGTAAATATTCTGAGTTTATGTAAATATTCTGTTCTTTTTTTAATACTTATTCAATTTCATTTCTAGTGATCGGTTTGTTCTAGTGGTCAATTTCTTCTTGATTCAGTCATGTGTACTGTGTGTTTCCAGAAACTTGTCCATTTCTTCAAGGTTATTCATTTATTTTCCATAAAGTTGTTCACAGTATTCTCATATGATATTTTGAATTTCTGTGGTATTGGTTGTAATTTCTCCATTTTCCTTTCTTATTTTGATAATTTGTGCTCTGTCTTTTCTCTTCTTTGTGAGCTAAGCCTGAGGTTTGTCAATTTTATTTACTCTTTCAAAAAACCATCTCTTTGTTTGATTGACTTTTTCTATTTTTTTAAATCTCTATTTTATTTCCTCCTTGATCTTTATTGTTTTCTTCCTTCTGCTGACTTTAGGTTTTGTTTGCTCTTCTTTTTCTAATTCTTTTAGTTGGTTGGTTAGGTTGCTTATTTCAGATTGTTTATCTTTTTTGAAGAATGCCTTTATTGCAATGAACTTTCTTCTTAGGACTGCTTTTGCTGCATCCCATAGATTTTGTGTGGTTGTGATTTTTGTCATTTGTCTCAAAGTATTTTTTAATTTCTTCTTTGATTTTATCATTGACCCATTGGTTTCTTAGTATCATGTTGTTTAATCATCATGCTGTTGTTTTTTTCTCCTTTGTTTTGCTGTAGTTGATTTCTAGTTTCATGGCATTGTGTTCAGAAAAAAATGCTTAAAATAATTACTATCTTCTTAAAATTGTTGAGTCTTCTTTTGTGCCCAAGTGCATGGTCCATCCTAGAAAGTGTTCCATGTGCACTGGAAAGAATGTATATTGTAATTTCGGGGGATGTGATATTCTGAAAATATCAACCAAGTCTAATTGTTCCATTGTATCATTTAGTTGCTGTGTTACTTTTATCTTTCTGTCAGAAGAACCTGTCAAGTGATGTGAATGGGGTGTTATAATCTCCTACCATGATTGTATTCCCATAGATTTCTCTCTTTATATTTGTTAGTATTCACTTTATGTATTTAGGTTCTCTTATGTTTTGTTCTTCTATGTTAACATGTATATTATCCTCATCTTGCATTTTGCCTTCAATCATTATATAGTGCCCTGTTTATCTTTATGGCTTTAGTTTTTAAGTTATTTTTTCTGTAATCAGTATTGCTACTCCTACTTTGTTTTTTTTTTCCATTTGCATGGAATATCATTTTCAATCCTCTCATTCTCACTCTATGTCTCTTCTTCTCCCTAAAGTGTGTCTCTTGTATACAGCATATGGTATGTTGTTGTTTTATTTTCCAATATACCACTCTGTCTTTTTATTGGATCATTTAGTCCATTGACATTTACAGTAATCATTGATAGACTTGTATTTATTGCCATTTTGAACTTGGTTTTGCAGTTGATCTGGTATTTCCTCTTTTTTTCTTTCTTTTTCTTTTTGTGGTTTGATAATTTTCCTTGTATTATCTCTGTTTTATTTTGTGTGTGTCTCCGTTGTAAGTGTTTGTCATGTGGTTACTCTGGTTTTTACATATACTAACCCATTACTATGTCTGTTTGTTTTAAACAGATAGTGATATAAGTTCAAACCATCCTGCCAAAAGAAATAGAAAAAGAAAAAAAGAAAAATACTCTTAATTTTCTTGCTTCCCTCTCCCATTCTTAATTATTTAGACGTCTCTCTTACAATTTCATGTTTATCCTGTTGTTATTCATTGTAGTTATCACCTTTCCAATTACTTTTTTTTCCTTTCAGTAGAAAACTGGTCATCCTGATTATAATATGTCTTGGTGTGGTTATGTTTGGTTTCTTCTTGTTTTGGACCCTCTGTGCTTCCTGTACTTGGATATCTGATTGCTTCTTTAGGTTTGGGGAGTTTTCAGTTATTTTTTCTTTAAATGCCTTTTCAATCCCTTTTGCTCTTTCTTCTCCTTCTGAGACCCCAATTATGCATAGATTGACACACTTTATATTATACCATAGGTCACTTATATCGTTTACATTGTTTTTTTCTCTCTCTCTGCTGTTCTGATTAGGTGATTTTGTTTTCCTGTCTTCTAAGTCACTTATTTGTTCCTCTGCATTATCTAGCCCACTAGCTCTCATTTCAATAAATGGGTTTTCCAATTTTATGTGGCTCTTTTTTATAGTGTTAATTTCTTTTTTTTGACATATTCTCTGTCTCTATGCACAATTTGTTTTAGTTCCTTCAGTACTGTGATCAGTCATTTTTTGAAATAATGATGTAGCAGACTATCAAAGTCTGTTTTATTGATTATTCTTTCAGGGAATTTCTCTTGTTCTTTTAATTGGGAGTGATTCTTTGCTTCTTTATCTTGCTTATCTTTCTTTGGCACTATGGATTATGAAGTATCAGTTATCTACTCTGGTCCTGAAAGGTTTTATTTATTCATTTATTTATCTGAAGTGGATGCAGAAATAAAACTATGAAAAAGAAATGCAAAATAAAACATTGAAAACAGTGTATAATCAATAACAGAAGAACAAAACAAATAAAAATGAAATTGAAATCAATTTTAAAAATTAATAAAAATATTTTAAAGAAAAATTTTGTTAATGAATAAAATATAAATAAATTAAAGTAAAAATTTAAAAAATATTGATATATTTCTCTATAGACTGTGTGCCCTTATAATTTTGTTGAGAGTTCTTTCTTACTTATGGGTAGTTGCCAAGTCTTCCTTCATTCCCTTTTGCCTGTTATCACTTTGGTTGGGGGTGTGGCCAGCGTTCTGGTGGCAAGAGCATGCCCTGGCTATTTACTGGGCCCTACTTTTTGTTCTGTTGTTGTCACCGACCCTATCCTCACCCTGCTGCCTGAATTCGACTCACTGGTTCTAGAGGCCCAACAGTCATGTCCCTGGATCAGGGAAAATGGCCTCACTAGCCCTTGCCCCTGCTCTGTGCCAAATTTCTGCTTCTTATTCATTTATCTTAGAAGCATGAGTCCACCGAGGCACCTTTGCAGAAAGTTTCCCTCTGTCTGGGGCTGTAAACAAATCTCACTTTCACCTATGAGGTTGCCAAACCCTAGGTATAACTTCAGGTTTCAACCTCACTTTCACTTGGGAGCTGCACACTGGAGAATATGGTGGTTGTCATTAAGCCCTGCCTCTCTTCTCCCAAGGATACACCAATAATGGTTCCATGGGTCTGCAGAGACAAATGCTACAGTGCCCCTCTCCCTAGGGCACACCTGCAGTGTTGCTGTGTGTGTGTGTGTGTGTGTGTGTGTGTGTATTTTATGAGGGACCCAGGCTTTTCTGATCTGTATATCCCCCTAGCTATGGCACATAGTTCACTGAAGTCCCCCAAGCTTGCCTCTGTAGAGTTGGCCCATGTCCTTTTCCTGGCTCGGGCAGCCTGTCCTGTCCCAACCCTGCTGGTTGATGTCTATGCCTGGGGATTACAGGGATCCTTTGTGCCCACTTAACTTAGTTCTGTCAGTCAAAGGCCATTCCATCCAGATCCAAACCTTGGAAGCTTCCCCTCCATCCCACTGACCTCTCCTTTGGAGTGAAGGAGACCTAGCAAATGAATGCTATTTCTCTTTTGTCACTCTCTCCCTGCAGGACCAGTTCCCCAATATTTTCCTTTCTCTTCTTTTTTTTTTTTTTCTTTTCTCGTACTCAATTTGCAATGTATTTTGTCTTTTGAAGAAGGCAATGTTCTGTCAAAGTTCAGCAATTGTTCTGATTGGATGGGTGGGTTCATGGATATCAGTCTTGGTGTATTTGTGGGAGAGGGTGAGCTACAAGTGTCCTTCTACTCCACCATCTTTGCCCTTGTCCTCTGCTTATTTTCTATTTAGAGTAAACCTTTCATTATTTCCTTTAGCATAGGTTTAGTATTGCTGAATTCTTTTAGTTTTTGCTTGTCTGTGAAATTCTTTCTCTTTCTAGTCTAAAGTACAGCCTTACTGTATAAATTATCCTAGGTTGCAGCTTTCTCTCATTCAGAAGTTTTAATATATATTGCCACTCCCTTCTGGCTGGCAGTGTTGGTGAAGAGAAACCAACAGATTGCCTTATGGGGTTTTCCTTATAACTAACAATTCATTTTTCTCTTGCTGCCTTTAGTATAATTTCTTTATCTTTAAATTTCACCATCTTAATTTTAATATGTCTTGGTGTAGGTCTATTTGGGTTCTTCTTCTTGAGTACTCTCTGTGCTTCCTGTACTTGGATATTTGATTGCTTCTTTAGGTTTGGGATATTTTCAGTCATGATTTCTTCAAATACTTTTTCAATCCCTTTTGTTTTTCTTCTCCTTCTGTGACCCCTATTATGCATAGGTTGGAATGTAATATATTATCCCATAGATCCCTTATATTGCTTTCATTGTTTTTTTTTTTTTTTCCTTTTTTTCTCTTGCTTTTCTGTCTGCTGTTCTGATTGGGTGAATTCTCTTATCATGTCTTCTAAGTCACTTATTCATTCTTCTGCATTGTCTAGTCTGTTTTGACTCTCTATCTCTTGGCTCTTTTCATAGCCATTGAGTATTATGTTTTTAATTCTCTCCTCTTTATAGTTTCAATTTCCTTTTCATAATGTTCTCTCTCTCTATTTATAGTCTCTTTTATTTCTTTCAGTGCTTTCATCACTCCAGTTTTGAAGTCATGATCTAGTAGACTATTCAGATGTATTTCATTGACTGTTCTTTCTGGGGATTTCTATTGTTCTTTTAATTGAGAATCATTCCCCTCCTTCTTCATTTTACTTATATCTCTCTGGCACTATGGATTATGAAGTATCAGTTATCTACTCTGACCTTCAAGGGATTTTTTTTTTGAAGAGGATGTGTTCCTGTGTAGACTGTGCACACCTAATAATTTTTTCGCTATGTCTGTTTTTAGTATGGATGGTAGCCACTTCTTTCTTCTATGTGTGTTGTCTGTTATCCTTTTGATTAGGGATGTGGCTGGTGTTGTGGTGACCAGAGCATTCTCTGTTTTTTTAGTGTGGTCTCCTTTTTGTTCTGTGGTTGTCACAGCTCTGTCAGGGACTGGGTCTGTTTCCTTTTTGTTGGGAGTGAGGCTTCCAGACCTGATTCTGAGCTCTGGTGCATAGTAGGTGGGGTTGGAGCAGTTTAAGTACTTTTTCTTGACTCTGCCCTTGTCCTAGCTTTAGTTACAGGAATGTCAGTGTCACACACTTGGTTGGTGATGCACTATCAGGTCAGTGACATCACCAGCAGCAAACACTGCACCTGCACTTGCCCTGATACACAAACTCTGCTCACCTGTCTTAGATGCCTACACCAGTAGGGCTTCCAGCACTCAGTGACTGAATTCATGCTACAAGATCAGCACCATGCCAAGTGCCAAATGCTGCCCCTTCAATCACCCAACTTTGCAAATTCTGCTCACTCTTCCCAGAGGCCCACAGGCCATGCTACTTGGTCAGAACTACTCTCAGTGCTGCATCCACTCAGGGTAGGTGGGCTCACAGAAAATGGCCACACCAGCACTCACCCTCACTCTGTGCTAGAACTCTAGTCCTTGCCCATTTGTCTTAGAGGTGTGAGTCCACAAAGACACCTGCATAGCAAAATGGTCCCCTTTGCTTGGTGTTGTAAACAAATTTCAGTCCTTCCTGTGAAGTTGTGGACCCTCTGGGTATGAATTCGTGTTTCAAATACACCTCTGCCTGGGAGCTGAACACTAAGGGATATGGCGGTTGTGCTGGAGCCCTGCCTCTCTTCTAAGAACACATCAGCAATGGTGCCACAGGCCTGTGTAGACAAAGGCTATGGCCCAGCTGCATTGTGCTCCTCCCTACAATGCACAACAGCAGTATTGTTTTCTTTTTTTAAATTTTATGGAGAACTTAGGCTGTTCTGTTCTTTATATCCTCCCAGACATAGTTCATAGCATACTCCAGCCCCCTGAGATTGCCTCTGTGCAGTTGGCCCCAGTCCACCACGTGGCTCTGGCAGCCATCCCCAGCCCACCCCCTGCTGGTTTGTGTCTAGGGCTGAGGTCACAGGGAAATTTAGTGTTCATTTTATTTATTGTTTTATGGGTCAAGGGCTACTTTGCACAGATACAAGACTTGGAGTCCTCCATCCCCCCCAGTTTAAGAGTGTGAATCCTTATTTGTCACTCCCACACTGTGGGATCCATCCCACGCTATTTTCCTTTTACTTTTTTCCTACCAGATTTGTGGTGAATTTTGTCTTTTGAAGAAGGTGATATTCTGTCAATGTTCAGTAGGTGTTCTGAGTGAATGGGTGGGTCCTGGGGTGTTTCTCTTGGTGTATTTGTGGGAAAGGGTGAGCTACTAGTGTCTTTCTACTCCACCATCTTGGCTGCTCCTGACTCCTGTTTCTTAGATTTGATACTGAAATTACTAATAATTGGCCAGAATTCTCAAACAATGTTTCCATGATCTATTCAGACAGATATTGTATACCTGTCTGAAAATTAACATGACATTTCTTATTTTTAAAAATATTGACAGCACATTCTGCAGGGAAGAAGTAAATATAATTGTAATCCTATGAATCTTCAATAAAAGGATGAACTAATGGAAAGTCTGGTAGCCATGTACAGTCAATATCAGTTATCTTTGTTCTACCTTCCTTGATAATGCCTTTTTCTGTGGTACTAATTTCTTCTCTTCCCTCTACTGATCAAAACTTCTCCATTCGAAGGCATTGGTGGTATAATGGTGAGCATAGCTGCCTTTCAAAACTTCTCCACTCTCCACTGTGAACAAAAATTAAAACTAAAATGTCTTAGGCAGACATCCAAAGTCAAACATAGTTTTATCTTAATTCCATTCCCCCACAATCCGTATAATTCTAGGAAATAAAGGTGAACATGTCAGTCTAATACTGGAAGACACTGCACTTCTTTTGAATGTCTATTGGTGGATGTCTAATATCAGTTTTAGATTTTTTTCCTCTTGGGCAAAATCTAATTTCCCAAAAGTAAATATTTAAGTATTTTCTCTGCTGGGTTTAAGTCTTACAAGTTATTTATTAATTATAGACTAGAATCATCCTTATATTATGAGATAATGAAATACAAAATACATTTCAAATTGCTTCTCCACTCACTCTCCTATTTCTTTTAGAGAATAAAAGTTTATTGTTGAATTTTAATGCATAATTAAAATATATCTATATATTTATTTATATTTATTTATTGAAGTTTAGTCAATTTACAATGTTATGTCAATTTCTGGTGTACAGGATAATGCTTCAGTGATACATTAACATACATATATTCTTTTTTATATTCCTTTTCACCATAAGTTAGCATAAGATATTGAATATAGTACTCTGTGCTATACAATTTGGAACTGTTTTTTATATATTATATATATATTGTTATCTGCAAATCTCAAGCTCTCAATTTAGCCCTTCCCACTCTCTTCTCCCTCTGGAAACCATAAGTTTGTTTTCTATGTCTGTGAGTCTTTTTTTAATAATTTCATCTACTTTTTAGATACTAGATATAAGTGATATCATATGGCATTTTTCTTTCTCTTTCTGAGTTCACTTAGAATGATATTTCCCAGGTCCATTCATGTTGCTTTAAATGGCATTATTTTATTATTTTTTATGGATGTACATTATTCCATTGTATAAATATACAACTTCTTTATCCAGTCATCTGTCCTCTTCTTAATCTTACTGTAGAGGCCAAATCTTACTGGAGAGACCAATGCTCACTGCCTAGGTCACAAGTGGAATAGTCAATTTGTTTTGGCTTGCTTTGAACTGAAAATTGTTGTGTTAGAGGATTTCATTTCCTATGATGATGCCTTTTTCCACACAGTAATATTCCCACTGTTTAGTCATACCTTTCCTGAATCTCCCCACATGGACAGAAATGTCAAGCTTCACCATGAGAGACACAAGCTCGTAGACTTTATACTTACAGAATGATAAAAGAGTTGGATGTAAGACTCAGGTTAGAATCAGTGCATTAAGTTGTTCAACAAATAAATTACACAGACTTAGTATATGCCAAACTCAGACACTGGCTGCAAGTGGATTCAGGGTATTCACAAACCAGAAAGCATCACTGAGTTTGAAGTCCAGAGGTTTTACTTGGGCTTTATAATTTATTAAATCATTGGACACATGACTAATCTCCATCTCCAGCACCATCTACTCCCATCTTCCCAGAGTCCAGTGTGTCCCTAATTTTCAACCCTCTAATTATGTGGCTGGTCTTTCTGGGATTAGTGCTCATGCTGAAGTTAACTTGGGGCCCACTACCATGAGTCACCTCATTAGCATAATAGACGGTCTTCTCACTCAAGAAATTCCAAGAGTTTTGAAGTTCTGTGTCTGGTACCAGAAATAAAGGACAGATAATTTATTTATTATACCACTGATAATAACTCTAAAAATTTGGTATGCATGAGAACTACAAAGGAGATTGTTTAAAATTTTACCCTTTGTAGAACTGAATTGAGGCTCAGAACTTCCTAACTTTCAGGAGCACATAAAGAATGCTACATTGCTGATGAGCATGTAAATTAGTACAATCACCTGAGAAGCAAATACCTGTCAGTATCCACTTTAACCTGAACATACAGATAAACCTATTCCAGCAAATCTGTTTCTAGGTAAATACCTAATAAAAGTGGCCACTGTCAGGAAAAACTGAAACATTTTGAAACACACATTCAACCACACAAAAGATTACTTGGTGTCTGTCTAGCTCACCCTTTGAATATTTCAAATTCAATGTTACTGAGCTATTTTCTAACTCTGTAGGTAGTAGGAAACATACAGTACTATAAATTATTATTTTTCTTTAGAAATGCTAATGTACTTAATCTTGTGGAATGCAACTGCTGGGTATCATTGCCTCAGTGTGCTGTTGTTTGCCTAGATGTCTTCTTTAAAGGAACCCTTCATCTCCTCTCTAATTCACCATTTCTAAGAGGGTCAACACATAATTGGTGTGAAAGACAAGACTTATAAAATATGATAGCATATCTTAATTTGACCTTCAAGGCCTTTTACATTCTGGCCTCAAACATCATTTCCAAATTCAACTTTTTATTTCCCTTTCTCAACCCATATTCCAAAGACTGTTACTGACACTTCAACCATCTTGCATGATGTCTTCATCCATTACCCAATTCCTTTCCCAGCATGCATACTCACACAGACAAACACACACAAACAGGATCACTTCCACCTGCCTTCCTTTCCTCTTTGAACTTTTTGAGCACTACTGTGAGCCACTCATTTAAATTTCAATTATTCATCATCTTACATATTTACCTTTGTGCATACCAATCTCTCCTTTTGCTTGGCAAGTTCTGAAGGCTTATCCTTCCTGTTATTAACTGATATGTTATCTGGTCCTGGGGTGAAGTCTTTTATGCATATGAGTTGAAAGAGAAGCAGTCAAGGGAATGGTTGATGAAGAAGTATAAAAATTGCCATGTTGGAAAATCTAGGACAGCAAAAAGAAACAAACAAACAAAAATAATTGGTCATGCAGAGAAACTGTGAAACCAATGATCTTTATGCTTTAAGTCCAGGATTACCTCCCTGCCTAGTTCATTGGAATTCAAACCTAGGAATTTGCCCATGTGGTCCCACACCATCTCCACTTTCTGCTTCTGCTATTCATTCTTGTGGAATTGTCTGTATGACATCTGCCTTCAGCTTGTCTTTGTCTTCTGGTATCTGCTCATGTCCCTTCATCCCAGTTCTTAGTGACTTATCAGATGTCACTGAGATCACAGCCACGAAGTTCCTTATACCATGTCTGGTGCAGGGTAGGTGCTCAGTGAGGATTTCCCTTCTTCTTAAAGTAGCTCAGATTTGTTATTATGCTTCCCGTGGAAGTGAACAAAAGGCTTTTATTAAATTAGGAAATAAAAGCAACCTGTGTTGTTTCTTGATCAAAGATGTCAGTCTGAGGCAGAATTCCAAGTTAGATGCTTGGAGAGTCAGTGGGAGCACCACAGGACACTCTCCCTCCTTGTCTCTCTAGAAGGACTCACTTGCTCATTGTCCTTTAGGGGCTTAAGGAGCAAGTCTGAACTCACAGCTCCTTGTTCACATCAGAGGCTTCCATCCAACCACCATTGCCCTGACTCCACACTCTCCTCCAGCAGCACCTGCTCAACTCCAGAGTAGAAACTGAGAGCAGTGTCTGTAGATCAGAGTCCAGACAGCTAGCTCTTCCTGCATAAAGTAGGGTGCCCCTGCACTGAGCTGTGTTGAAAGGCAGCAAGCATCCACTTTTTAGCAGGTAGGACTTCCCCCTTCTCCACTCTCTCACCCTTTGTGTCTCTTCCCCCTCTCCCTTTCCTCCCCTCCATCCTTCTCTAACACACCCTTGAATGGATGATGCTGGCTTGCAGCTGTTAACTTAGTTCTTTTTTATAAACCCAGTAGTTTATTTCAAAGTAGAGATTTTAGGCTTACTGAACAAAATCCCACTACAATTGACACTTATACAGACACTAGACTACTGTACACTTAAAAAAAGAAAAAAATCAAGAAGGGCCAAGGTGGTAGGGTAGAACTACACTCTTAGCTCACCCTCTTCCACAAATGCACCAAGACTGACATCCACTGACCCACCTATCCAATCAGAAAGTCTGATGAACTTTGACAGAACTTCACCTTGATCAAAAGACAAAACACGCCATTAATCTGGTAGGAGAAAAGGAAAATAAAAGGAAGAAAAAGGAAAATAGTGCAGTCTAGTCCCATGGGAGGGAGCAGCAAAGGTGGTATAGTGCTCATTTGTTGGGTCTCTCCCACTCCAATGAAGAGGTCAGCTGGATGGAGGGGGAACCTCTGAGGCTTGAAATTGTGTAGAATAGCCCTTGACTGACAGAACAAAGTTAATTGGGCAAAAAGGGTCCTCATGATCCCCAAGCTTAGACATGAACCAGCAGGTGTGGGATGAAACAGACTGCCTGAGCCTGATGGAGGACTTGGGCCAATTGTACAGAGGCAACCTCAGGAGATTTCAATGTGCTGTGTGCCATCGCTGGGAAGGTATACAAAGCAGAACAACATGAGTCCCACATAAAATATGAAAAAAAAAAGGCAAAGCAACACTGCTGGTGTGCCCTGGGGGGAGGGGTGCCATAGCTTTTGTCTTTGAAGACTTGTGGCATCATTTCTGGTGCCTTTTCTGGAGAAGAGAGGTGGGACTCAAACACACCCACCATATACTCTAATGTGCACCCAGGTGGAGGCAGGGTTGAAATCTCAATCCCTACCTAGGGGCTCTGCAACCTCATAGGGGGGACTCAGATTTGTTTACAGCCCCAGGAAAATAGGAAAGTTCTGCTGCAGTACCTCTGTGAACTAATGCTTCTAAGACAAATGAACAAGGAGCAGAGTTCTGGCACAGAACAGGGGTGATGGCTGGTATGACCATTTTATCCAAGTCCACCTAGAGAGCATGGAACTGAAGTGAAGTTGGGATGGGCACTGAAAGACAGAGTGACCCAACCACCTATCATGCACAAGTGCACCACCACAATGCAGCATTTGGAGGAGACATGACACATGGCACTAGGAGAAGCACACAACAGGGGCACAACTGGAGGGCCTCTGGAACCAGTGACTGGAGTTCATGTAGCAGGGTGAGAACAGGAGCAGCAACAACCACAAAATAAAAAGGAGATCTCATTTAATAGCCAGGGAAGACTCTTACTACCAGGTCACAGGCCAAATCCCCAACAAAAAGGATAACAGGCAAAAGACAGGAAGACATAGTAACCACCCATACTTCAGACAGAGCTATCGACAAAATTATTAAGAGCACATAGTGCCCACAAGAACACATCCACATATTTTCACTTTTTTCTTTTACTTTTTAAATTTTTACTTTTAAAAGATTTTTATTTTTCTATGTTTAACCCCTTTTAAAATTGGACATTAAAATATTTTAAATTGTTTTTAGTTTGTCTCAATTTCATTTTTATTTCTCTTTGCTTTAATCTTCTATTATTGATTAGACTCTGTTCTCAAATTTTTTTTCTTTTTTAAGATTTTTAATTTCTCACAATTTGCTTTTTATCTCTTTGTTTTGTTCTCTTATTTATTATAATCAGTTTTCAGATATTATTTTCTAATTTTAAGGCTTTTAAAATTTGTCTCAACTCAATTTTTATTTCTCTTTGACTTGTTCTTTTATTGTTCATAATCTGTTTTCAAATCTTATTCTCTTCTTTTAAATTTATTTTTGAGCTTTATTTCTGCATCTGTTTTAGGTAAATAAGTAAAAAGAAAACCTTTAGAAACAGAAAAGATAACTGATGCTTCATAATCAATAGTGCAGGAGAGATATAAGTAAAATAAAGAAGTAGAGGAACAACTCCCATTTAAAAGAGCAGGTAAAATCCCCTGAAAGAGAGATCAATGAAATAGACCTTGATAATCTATTAAATCATGATTTCAAAGAAGGAGAGATAAAAGTACTAAAGACACAAAAGGTGATTGTGTATAGAGGCAAAGACTATGTCAAATAGGAAATTGAAACTTTATAAAGAAGTGTGGATTAAAATAGGAAAACACATTTGCTGAGATAAGACCTGAGTTAAAAGTTGTAAAAAAAATTAGGCTACTTAATGCAGAGGAATTAAGTGGTTTAGAATACAGGACAACAGAAATCAACTAATCAGAACAGAAGAGAGGAAAACAAATAAAAACAAATGAAAAAACAAAATTCAATGAAAATAATTATCCTATGGGATAATATAAAACTTGCCAAAACCTATGCATAACAGGGGTCTCAGAAGGAGAAGAAACAGCAAAAGGGAATGAAAAGGTATTTGAAGAAATCTTAATTAAGAACTTCTGAAACATAAAGAAGCAATCAGATATACCAATATAGGAAGTAGGAAGGGACCAAAACAAGAAGAAACCAAACAGACACACACTGAGCTATAGTATAATCAGCATGGCCTGGGTTGAAGATAAAGAAATGATTCTAAAGGCATAAGGAGAAAAACAGAGTTAGTTACAAAGGTAACCTCATAAGGCTTTCAGCTGATTTCTCTACAGAAACACTACAAGCCAGAAGGTAGTGGCAAGATATATTCAAAGTCCTGAATGAGAAACAAACAAACAAAAAAGATTCAGCCTAGGATAATTTATCCAGCAAGTCTATTCTTTAGAATAGAAGGAGAAATAAATATCTTCACAGACAAGCAAAAATAAAAGAATTTAGCAACACTAAATCTATACTAAAAGAAATATTGAATGGTATACTCTAAATCAAAAAGAAGTAGGTTGCTTTTGAAAGGAGAAAACCATAATTGGAAAGGTGATAAATACCATGAATTACAACAGAATAAACATGGAATAGTAAAAGAAGACATCTAAATCATTCTCGGTAGGATGGGTTTGAGCTTATATTTCTATATGTTTAAAACAAACAGATACAGTAATGGGTTAATATATGTACAAAATTGGGTAACCATAAGACAAAAACTTACAAGAGAGTCACAAAAACTAAAAATTAACCAAGATAATAGGAAGGAAAACGTAAAAAAAAAAACACAATAAGAAAAAGAAAGGAACAGGGAAAAAATGCCAAATCACCTGCAAAATTAAGTTCAAAATCGCAATAAACTAAATTTTATCAGAAATTACTTTAAATTTCAATAGGTTAAATGCTCCAATGAAAAGACCTAGAATGACAGACTGGATAATAAAACAAGAACCTACAATATGCCACATACAAGAGACCCACCTTTGGGAAAAGGACACAAATAGACTGTGAGTGAGAAAATTGAACAACGTATTACACACAAACAGAAATGAAAAGAAAGCAGGGGTAGCAATACTGATTTCACACAACATGAACTTTAAAACAAAGACCATAAAGAAAGATGAAGAACGTTTTATGATTTAAGGAGCAATACAAGATGAAGATACTACATCCATTAACATAATTACACCCAATGTAGGAGCAATTAAATACATAAAGCAAATTCTAACAGATATAAAAGGAGAAATTGCTGGGAATAAAATAATGGTAGGAAATTAAAACATCCCATTATCCTCACTGGAAGATCTTCCAGATGCAAATTTAATAATGCAACAGAAATTAAATGATACAATATACAAATTAGACATGGTTGGTATTTCAGAATATTACATCCTAAAAAAAAAATACAATATACATTCTTCATAAGTGCACATGGAACATTTTCTAGGGTGGATCATGTACTTGGGCACAAAAGAAGACTCAACAAGTTTAAGACGATAGTAATTATTTTAAGCATTTTTTTCTGAACACAATGCATGAAACTAGAAATCAACTACAGAAAAACAAAGGAGAAAAAAACAACAGCATGATGATTAAACAACATGATACTAAGAAACCAATGGGTCAATGATAAAATCAAAGAAGAAATTAAAAACTACTTTGAGACAAATGACAAAAATCAAAACCACACAAAATCTATAGGATGCAGCGAAAGCATTCCTAAGAAGAAAGTTCATTGCAATAAAGGTCTTCCTCAAAAAAGATGAACACTCTGAAATAAACAACTAACCAACTAAAAGAATTAGAGAAAGAAGAGCAAACAAAACCTAAAGTCAGCAGAAGGAAGAAAACAATAAAGATCAAGGAGGAAATAAATAAAATAGAGATTTAAAAACAATAGAAAAAGTCAATCAAACAAAGAGCTGTTGTTTTTTTTTTTTTGAAACAGTAAATAAAATTGACAAACCTCGATCCTAGCTTACAAAGAAGAGAAAAGTCAGAGCACAATCAAAATAAGAAAGGAAAAGAGAAATTACAACCAATACCACAGAAATTCAAAATATCATATGAGAATACTGTGAACAACTTTATGGAAATTAAATGAATAACCTTGAAGAAAAAGACAAGTTTCTGGAAACATACAGTCCACATGACTGAATCAAGAAGAAATTGACCACCAGAACAAACCAATCACTAGAAATGAAATTGAATAAGCATAAAAAAAAAAACTCCCAATGAACAAATGTCCAGGACTGCATGGCTTCCCCAGGGAATTCTATCATACATACAAAGAAGAACTCATACCGGCCTTTCTCAAAATCTTCCAGAAGATTGAAGAGGAGGGGGTACACGCAAACTCATTCTATGAAGTCACCATCACCCTGATACCAAAACCAGATAAAGACACTACTAAAAAAGAAACTCACAGATCAATATCACTGAGGAAACATAGATACAAATATTCTCAACATAATATTAGCAAACAGAATCCAACAGCACATAGAAAAGATCATAAACCATGATCAAGTCGGGTTTATCCCAGGACCACAAGGATGGTTCAACATATGCAAATCAATCAATAATATACCCCAACAAGAGAAAGGACAAAACCCACATGATCATCTTAATAGATGCAGAAAAAGCATTTGATAAGTTTCAATGCCCATTATGATAAAAATCCTCACCAAATTAGGTATAGAGGGGACATATCTCAAC
>NW_027413869.1:0-36873 GCF_048773025.1 Camelus bactrianus | reverse complement strand
GAAAGTTTAAATAGGTGTGAATCCATAAACTGAACATGGACACACTTCCCTCAGTTTGTACTGTGTATATAGATTTGAAAAAAAGGAAACAGGGAAGAGAAAAGGAAAATTGGACCCTTGTGGATAGAATCACATTTCCCTTAGGAAACTCTCGTCTAATGCAGCATCACCTCCAACACTGACTTGATGCATCAACCACTGTGGATGGCAGTTACCGGTTGGATTCCAGGTGGAATGTTGGTGTGTATCACGAGGCTTGTTGCGGCTGGTGGATCCAAGGTAACTGGACAGAATTCTGTGGGTGGATCAGTTTGATGGTGGGTCTGCTGCCCTATGTGGAGATTGGCTTAGGTCTTTTGTTCGGGAAGCTGAGTAAGTTCGAGATACTGCTGCTGCCCAAAGACCTGAGTTCACGGGTCAGTTTCCAGAATCTGAAAGGGCAGACAGTGGAAGATCTGCCTGTCATCAGCTTACTGGTTAGGCTCCGAAGTATCTTCAGACTTGCCCATTCCTGTTGACGTCGACTTTATGGGAGACACGAAGAGAAGCTGGCAGAAACACTGGCTGCATGGATTGAGGAGATGTGCGGACACATTGATGAAAGTTGTTCTGCCACAGTGGAGAATATCGGCATGGAGACATCTCTAGAGAATACCAGGCTCGAAAGGCTTTCATGAGACCTACTGAACCTCGCTGATACTGGCAGAAACATACGGAGAGTCAACGTGCCCTTGAGAAAGTTACTCGATTCTCTGCTCCAAGAACGGGTCCAAGATTCCTGACGTCTAAAAGAGAAGAGATGGCAGAGATGATAAAGCGCTCATATTCTTGGAAGAGGTCGTGAGAATCCACACACCCAAATAGGCATTTATGAATCATTCAGACCGAAATGCACCAAGCACAGGTAAGCCTATTCCCACGTTTGTGCCTAGCTATCAATCACATGCTCTTCCCTCCACTCCACTCAGGCATCCATTTCAAAGGATCAGAACCTGAGCTGCAATGAATCCAGGAGGAGGAGAGCAAGCCCCTACTAGATTCAGAGTTCCTCCTCATTCACACGCGGTGAACAACTGTGAACTCCTTAATATTCAAATACTCTCGATTGAAATAGATAGGAATTGAATACTTAGCTCACACAAAGAAATGATGACCTTCCCCTAGATTAAGGAAATGCTGGGGTTATGTATTCTTTGGGCTGAAAGGAGTGTGGGAAGTGAGGGGAATCTTTGAATGAACTTGAATATGTATTAGGCCTCAGTTTATCAAGACGCTACAGGATAATATTAGAAGTCCGATAGTGAACTGTACTGTAAAAGTCGAAAACACATTATAGACACAGGTTATGTGGACAGTCATTCACTTCCGTCAAGCCCCGGGTGCACTATATCTTGGAGGTGCAGACTTGGTTGTGTTAAATTGTTTTACCCAACATGATCGGATGATTAAGCCTTCTCAGCACTGATAGAAAAGCACCTGGTTTTCTATAGCCTAGGATATCTGCAGCAGGTTTCTCATAGTTAAATGCCTCTAATTGCTTTTTGAATCAAGCCTAAATGTGTATATTCTGTTTAGATTTTCTTGTATATTCCTAGAGAGGAATGTTATACCTTTAAATGACAACATTGCCTAGTATGTGTCATTGGGAGTAAAGGGCACCTGGTGCACAAGGGAAACAATGTTGTGGGTTATTTCATGGTTCCAATAGGTATTTCATTGTTCCTTTTGTTGTTGGAGGCTTCAAGAGAAAAGAGTTGGCATGTCCCCTTCAAACATTTGGACTGCTATTTTACATTGAGACTGTCTGTTTTTTCCTTAGAGCTGACAAAATCTTACAAAAATTGTCAAGTCTGGTTTCTAGGTTCATTTGGTTATTTTCGAAAACTAACTTCACTTTCATATAAATCCCAAAATACGTAAATCGATTCTATTAACCTTCTTAAAGACTGCAACTGTCTTATCAATATAATGTCAAAGCTGGAGTCTTAGGACAAATCATCCGTCCATGGCGGTAAAGAAAAAGGAGCGAAACTAATATCCAATTTCTGTGAATTATTTGTGAAATGTGTTGATTTGTCGATGCCCAGTAGGAAGAGAACAAGTGCAAACTGCTCTCACTAGACACCATACACCAAATATTGTAAACACACACTCACCCAGCCCTTGGCAAAGGACACTTGACTAAGAGTGGTCTGTAACATCCAAAGACATGATGAGGCCTCAGAAAAACCGTAAGCAGGAAAAGGCAAAGTAGAGAATGGAAACCAGTGCAGGATCTGACCTCTGGTAAAGGAGCATCAAAGGTGAAACTCTGTTTTCCGTGGAAGCACACTCTCAAGCGGGCAGCAGGCATGGGATTGAAGGTGATGTGCTGAGTGTTAGAAGAGTGCACAGCAGAAGCTTGGCTGACAGAACTCAAAGAAATCAGTTCAAAATATCCCCACAATTGAATCTGAGACCAAGATCCGAGCTGCCAAATCTGAGCTAGCAGAGGCAGCGGAAAAAGAGGGATAGGGCTAAGGATGATTGCTCTCGCAGAACTCAGGGATCTCGAATGCATTGTGGGTTTTGGTGGGTTCTTTCAAGAGAGCAAAGAAACTGTGAATTCAGTGAGACAGGAACAGCACTGGCACGTGAGTTTGAGTTTATCGATATGTCCTATGGCCACATCCACTGCATCTGCAGGACCAGGGTCCAATTTGACATTTTGCCAATAGAGCACACGTGGGGCTCAATCAGAGGTATCATGCTTCTGGACTGAGGGTTCCAGGGGGCGTTGGGTTTGAAATCAGTATTAAAAGATTTAGGATCTGCTACATTCCAAACCTGGATAGGGATTACACTCTGGTTTGAGGCAGAGGATGCGGAACAGCTCTGTGGTTGCCTTCGTGAACCCATTACTCAAGAATGAGCGAAATAGGAAGAGTGGTGAAAGTCCACAGTACGAGAAGATGAAGCATTTCTTACAGCATTATCACCCAAATGCAGATGCTACATTTTGGACGGCACTGACAGGGTACTGCACCGAGGACACATAGGTCGGCCTGCGGGATCATCCCAGCAGGCCCTGAAGTATGACATCCATACATATGCTTCCACTGTTGTTTTTGTAGACACAGAAGCTCTGGGAAGAACTGGTAACATTGGGACATTCCCATGGCAGTAGAAAGTACAAGCGCACTCTCTGTTGGCTGTTTTGGAGACACTTCAAAATGACATACAGAAGAATGCAGAGCTGAAAACTTATAGAAGCTTCATTTCCACTAGAGGAAGTGCCCTGCGCCCTTTCAGAATTGTGAGATAAATGTAATAAAAAAGAGGATCAACTAACTGAAACAGTATGGTGTGTTCATCACAACAAAGACAACACCAGGATTTAGAGATATACCAGACAACACACACAGGAACAGGGCATGGCATCAAGGTCTAGGGAAAATTGTCCTCACAGAAATACCTTGGAAATGCGTACACCAAAAAGTCTAAAGTTTGCACTTATCCAAGCCCAATATGTCTATTTTAGATACATGATATTACCTGAACTATAGGGTAAAAGAAGTATAGTAAAAGAAACAGGAAGTACCATTTTCAGTTCCAAAGAGATTGAAGGCCCAAAAAATAAGCTTTCAAACAACTAGACGGCAAAACGTTACCAGAGCAAGCTCTGAAAATGGAGGTGAGGAAAACAATGATGAACCACAGTGCCTCAGAATCACAAAAGGCAGAATACCAGAAAAGGGGAAGAGAAACTCTAAAGAAGAAACCAATAGTATAAGAAAACACAATGGATGAGATAAAAACTGGGCTAAAGTCAATCCTAAGCAGACTAATTAATGCAGAAGGAATCGTGAATGGCTTAGAGGACGGGGGAACAGAAATCCCTCCATCAGAAGAAGACACAGAAAAGCGAGTGCAAACCAAAGCTAACATCACTGTTGAATCCTGGGTTAAGACAAAGCAGGTAAGAATAGGACTCATAGGATTCCCAAATTGAAAGCAATTGATAAACTAGTACATTCTGAAAAGGAATTTGTAGAAAAATCAGAATGAAACTTGCTGAAATCCAAGAAAGTATCATCTATACGAATTCAGGAAGTACACAGCGTCCAAAAGAGGTGGAATACCAATAGACCAACAAGAAGCAGTAGAATTCAAATAAACAAATTTCATGATCATCCCAGTGATGTAAAATTCACCTCGAGGACAGAAACTTAGTCACAAAAGTACCTCCAGAGGGGGTTCAGCTGATATCTCGGCAGAAAATTTGCAACAAGGGGAGGAGGGCCAGGACATAGACCATATCCTGAATGAGAAAAAGCTGCAATCTAGGGTAGCCTATGCCAAATGACCGCCATTTATAACAACGGCAGAGCTAGGGAAATTCACTGACCGGCAAACCTTAAAAGAATTCAGCAGTTTGAGACTGATCCTAAAACAAAAATTGAGAATCCTACCCTGAGTAGAAAAGTAGCAAGATGAAATGGAAATAACAAAACCATTATTGCAAATGCAAGAAGAGCCTGAGTTGCAAAGAAGTAAGAAGAAGAAGGCAAGGAGGACATCAAAATCCTAAAGATGGGAGAGGGTAGCAGGAAATCATAGGTGATTTTAAGCACTATCTTAAGTGAATCAGCTTACATGACTGTCTGTCTGAAGCAAAAGGAGGGATGCATGGCCTAATGTGTTTGCAAAATAAACAATCAGACAAACAGACATACACCAAAAGGTTACAGTTGTCTGACATATACCAAACAACCATGATTATTCAAGACAAAATACTCAAAGTGATGTCAAGTTTCATTCAGCACGCATCGACCTATTATCGCTGTTAGCATGTACTCAACACACTTGTATTCAGAAAACAGACGCGTGCATTAATATTCATAGATACTGATCCAGAAGTGCACATCGTGAGCCAACCCAAATGACGGTTTTGAATAAGAGTGGGTCATAGAACGGGATATAGTCTTAGAAGTCTTCAAACAGGATGAACGAATGCCTTATTCTACCCTACGTAGAGAAGAAATGGCATAAGCCTATAACAAAGACAAGTAGCTCTGCAAAACTGAACTAAGTGTAAAAGAGACAGACTGGAAAGTGCACGTTGGGATTGGTTTCATTTCTAGGAATTTCAGCCCCCATGAAACAAATGGATCCATGTTCTGAGAGTGTGGGTGTTTCAGCAGAAAGCAACAGAAGGATATGTAATCTGGGTGAATGGATATTACACAAACATGAGTTTCCTTGAGTGGGTGTCTGTGTAATGTGAACTGTTAGAAAGTTTAAATAGGTGTGAATCCATAAACTGAACATGGACACACTTCCCTCAGTTTGTACTGTGTATATAGATTTGAAAAAAAGGAAACAGGGAAGAGAAAAGGAAAATTGGACCCTTGTGGATAGAATCACATTTCCCTTAGGAAACTCTCGTCTAATGCAGCATCACCTCCAACACTGACTTGATGCATCAACCACTGTGGATGGCAGTTACCGGTTGGATTCCAGGTGGAATGTTGGTGTGTATCACGAGGCTTGTTGCGGCTGGTGGATCCAAGGTAACTGGACAGAATTCTGTGGGTGGATCAGTTTGATGGTGGGTCTGCTGCCCTATGTGGAGATTGGCTTAGGTCTTTTGTTCGGGAAGCTGAGTAAGTTCGAGATACTGCTGCTGCCCAAAGACCTGAGTTCACGGGTCAGTTTCCAGAATCTGAAAGGGCAGACAGTGGAAGATCTGCCTGTCATCAGCTTACTGGTTAGGCTCCGAAGTATCTTCAGACTTGCCCATTCCTGTTGACGTCGACTTTATGGGAGACACGAAGAGAAGCTGGCAGAAACACTGGCTGCATGGATTGAGGAGATGTGCGGACACATTGATGAAAGTTGTTCTGCCACAGTGGAGAATATCGGCATGGAGACATCTCTAGAGAATACCAGGCTCAAAAGACTTTCATGAGACCTACTGAACCTCGCTGATACTGGCAGAAACATACGGAGAGTCAACGTGCCCTTGAGAAAGTTACTCGATTCTCTGCTCCAAGAACGGGTCCAAGATTCCTGACGTCTAAAAGAGAAGAGATGGCAGAGATGATAAAGCGCTCATATTCTTGGAAGAGGTCGTGAGAATCCACACACCCAAATAGGCATTTATGAATCATTCAGACCGAAATGCACCAAGCACAGGTAAGCCTATTCCCACGTTTGTGCCTAGCTATCAATCACATGCTCTTCCCTCCACTCCACTCAGGCATCCATTTCAAAGGATCAGAACCTGAGCTGCAATGAATCCAGGAGGAGGAGAGCAAGCCCCTACTAGATTCAGAGTTCCTCCTCATTCACACGCGGTGAACAACTGTGAACTCCTTAATATTCAAATACTCTCGATTGAAATAGATAGGAATTGAATACTTAGCTCACACAAAGAAATGATGACCTTCCCCTAGATTAAGGAAATGCTGGGGTTATGTATTCTTTGGGCTGAAAGGAGTGTGGGAAGTGAGGGGAATCTTTGAATGAACTTGAATCTCAGTTTTTCAAGACACTACAGGATAATATTAGAAGTCCGATAGTGAACTGTACTGTAAAAGTCGAAAACACATTATAGACACAGGTTATGTGGACAGTCATTCACTTCCGTCAAGCCCCGGGTGCACTATATCTTGGAGGTGCAGACTTGGTTGTGTTAAATTGTTTTACCCAACATGATCGGATGATTAAGCCTTCTCAGCACTGATAGAAAAGCACCTGGTTTTCTATAGCCTAGGATATCTGCAGCAGGTTTCTCATAGTTAAATGCCTCTAATTGCTTTTTGAATCAAGCCTAAATGTGTATATTCTGTTTAGATTTTCTTGTATATTCCTAGAGAGGAATGTTATACCTTTAAATGACAACATTGCCTAGTATGTGTCATTGGGAGTAAAGGGCACCTGGTGCACAAGGGAAACAATGTTGTGGGTTATTTCATGGTTCCAATAGGTATTTCATTGTTCCTTTTGTTGTTGGAGGCTTCAAGAGAAAAGAGTTGGCATGTCCCCTTCAAACATTTGGACTGCTATTTTACATTGAGACTGTCTGTTTTTTCCTTAGAGCTGACAAAATCTTACAAAAATTGTCAAGTCTGGTTTCTAGGTTCATTTGGTTATTTTCGAAAACTAACTTCACTTTCATATAAATCCCAAAATACGTAAATCGATTCTATTAACCTTCTTAAAGACTGCAACTGTCTTATCAATATAATGTCAAAGCTGGAGTCTTAGGACAAATCATCCGTCCATGGCGGTAAAGAAAAAGGAGCGAAACTAATATCCAATTTCTGTGAATTATTTGTGAAATGTGTTGATTTGTCGATGCCCAGTAGGAAGAGAACAAGTGCAAACTGCTCTCACTAGACACCATACACCAAATATTGTAAACACACACTCACCCAGCCCTTGGCACAGGACACTTGAGTAAGAGTGGTCTGTTACATCCAAAGACATGATGAGGCCTCAGAAAAACCGTAAGCAGGAAAAGGCAAAGTAGAGAATGGAAACCAGTGCAGGATCTGACCTCTGGTAAAGGAGCATCAAAGGTGAAACTCTGTTTTCCGTGGAAGCACACTCTCAAGCGGGCAGCAGGCATGGGATTGAAGGTGATGTGCTGAGTGTTAGAAGAGTGCACAGCAGAAGCTTGGCTGACAGAACTCAAAGAAATCAGTTCAAAATATCCCCACAATTGAATCTGAGACCAAGATCCGAGCTGCCAAATCTGAGCTAGCAGAGGCAGCGGAAAAAGAGGGATAGGGCTAAGGATGATTGCTCTCGCAGAACTCAGGGATCTCGAATGCATTGTGGGTTTTGGTGGGTTCTTTCAAGAGAGCAAAGGAAACTGTGAATTCAGTGAGACAGGAACAGCACTGGCACGTGAGTTTGAGTTTATCGATATGTCCTATGGCCACATCCACTGCATCTGCAGGACCAGGGTCCAATTTGACATTTTGCCAATAGAGCACACGTGGGGCTCAATCAGAGGTATCATGCATCTGGACTGAGGGTTCCAGGGGGCGTTGGGTTTGAAATCAGTATTAAAAGATTTAGGATCTGCTACATTCCAAACCTGGATAGGGATTACACTCTGGTGTGAGGCAGAGGATGCGGAACAGCTCTGTGGTTGCCTTCGTGAACCCATTACTCAAGAATGAGCGAAATAGGAAGAGTGGTCAAAGTCCACAGTACGAGAAGATGAAGCATTTCTTACAGCATTATCACCCAAATGCAGATGCTACATTTTGGACGGCACTGACAGGGTACTGCACCGAGGACACATAGGTCGGCCTGCGGGATCATCCCAGCAGGCCCTGAAGTATGACATCCATACATATGCTTCCACTGTTGTTTTTGTAGACACAGAAGCTCTGGGAAGAACTGGTAACATTGGGACATTCCCATGGCAGTAGAAAGTACAAGCGCACTCTCTGTTGGCTGTTTTGGAGACACTTCAAAATGACATACAGAAGAATGCAGAGCTGAAAACCTATAGAAGCTTCATTTCCACTAGAGGAAGTGCCCTGCGCCCTTTCAGAATTGTGAGATAAATGTAATAAAAAAGAGGATCAACTAACTGAAACAGTATGGTGTGTTCATCACAAAAAAGACAACACCAGGATTTAGAGATATACCAGACAACACACACAGGAACAGGGCATGGCATCAAGGTCTAGGGAAAATTGTCCTCACAGAAATACCTTGGAAATGCGTACACCAAAAAGTCTAAAGTTTGCACTTATCCAAGCCCAATTTGTCTATATTAGATACATGATATTACCTGAACTATAGGGTAAAAGAAGTATAGTAAAAGAAACAGGAAGTACCATTTTCAGTTCCAAAGAGATTGAAGGCCCAAAAAATAAGCTTTCAAACAACTAGACGGCATAACGTTTCCAGAGCAAGCTCTGAAAATGGAGGTGAGGAAAACAATGATGAACCACAGTGCCTCAGAATCACAAAAGGCAGAATACCAGAAAAGGGGAAGAGAAACTCTAAAGAAGAAACCAATAGTATAAGAAAACACAATGGATGAGATAAAAACTGGGCTAAAGTCAATCCTAAGCAGACTAATTAATGCAGAAGGAATCGTGAATGGCTTAGTGGACGGGGGAACAGAAATCCCTCCATCAGAAGAAGACACAGAAAAGCGAGTGCAAACCAACGCTAACATCACTGTTGAATCCTGGGTTAAGACCAAGCAGGTAAGAATAGGACTCATAGGATTCCCAAATGGAAAGCAATTGATAAACTAGTACATTCTGAAAAGGAATTTGTAGAAAAATCAGAATGAAACTTGCTGAAATCCAAGAAAGTATCATCTATACGAATTCAGGAAGTACACAGCATCCAAAAGAGGTGGAATACCAATAGACCAACAAGAAGCAGTAGAATTCAAATAAACAAATTTCATGATCATCCCAGTGATGTAAAATTCACCTCGAGGAAAGAAACTTAGTCACAAAAGTACCTCCAGAGGGGGTTCAGCTGATATCTCGGCAGAAAATTTGCAACAAGGGGAGGAGGGCCAGGACATAGACCATATCCTGAATGAGAAAAAGCTGCAATCTAGGGTAGCCTATGCCAAATGACCGCCATTTATAACAACGGCAGAGCTAGGGAAATTCACTGACCGGCAAACCTTAAAAGATTTCAGCAGTTTGAGACTGATCCTAAAACAAAAATTGAGAATCCTACCCTGAGTAGAAAAGTAGCAAGATGAAATGGAAATAACAAAACCATTATTGCAAATGCAAGAAGAGCCTGAGTTGCAAAGAAGTAAGAAGAAGAAGGCAAGGAGGACATCAAAATCCTAAAGATGGGAGAGGGTAGCAGGAAATCATAGGTGATTTTAAGCACTATCTTAAGTGAATCAGCTTACATGACTGTCTGTCTGAAGCAAAAGGAGGGATGCATGGCCTAATGTGTTTGCAAAATAAACAATCAGACAAACAGACATACACCAAAAGGTTACAGTTGTCTGACATATACCAAACAACCATGATTATTCAAGACAAAATACTCAAAGTGATGTCAAGTTTCATTCAGCACGCATCGACCTATTATCGCTGTTAGCATGTACTCAACACACTTGTATTCAGAAAACAGACGCGTGCATTAATATTCATAGATACTGATCCAGAAGTGCACATCGTGAGCCAACCCAAATGACGGTTTTGAATAAGAGTGGGTCATAGAACGGGATATAGTCTTAGAAGTCTTCAAACAGCATGAACGAATGCCTTATTCTACCCTACGTAGAGAAGAAATGGCATAAGCCTATAACAAAGACAAGTAGCTCTGCAAAACTGAACTAAGTGTAAAAGAGACAGACTGGAAAGTGCACGTTGGGATTGGTTTCATTTCTAGGAATTTCAGCCCCCATGAAACAAATGGATCCATGTTCTGAGAGTGTGGGTGTTTCAGCAGAAAGCAACAGAAGGATATGTAATCTGGGTGAATGGATATTACACAAACATGAGTTTCCTTGAGTGGGTGTCTGTGTAATGTGAACTGTTAGAAAGTTTAAATAGGTGTGAATCCATAAACTGAACATGGACACACTTCCCTCAGTTTGTACTGTGTATATAGATTTTAAAAAAAAGGAAACAGGGAAGAGAAAAGGAAAATTGGACCCTTGTGGATAGAATCACATTTCCCTTAGGAAACTCTCGTCTAATGCAGCATCACCTCCAACACTGACTTGATGCATCAACCACTGTGGATGGCAGTTACCGGTTGGATTCCAGGTGGAATGTTGGTGTGTATCACGAGGCTTGTTGCGGCTGGTGGATCCAAGGTAACTGGACAGAATTCTGTGGGTGGATCAGTTTGATGGTGGGTCTGCTGCCCTATGTGGAGATTGGCTTAGGTCTTTTGTTCGGGAAGCTGAGTAAGTTCGAGATACTGCTGCTGCCCAAAGACCTGAGTTCACGGGTCAGTTTCCAGAATCTGAAAGGGCAGACAGTGGAAGATCTGCCTGTCATCAGCTTACTGGTTAGGCTCCGAAGTATCTTCAGACTTGCCCATTCCTGTTGACGTCGACTTTATGGGAGACACGAAGAGAAGCTGGCAGAAACACTGGCTGCATGGATTGAGGAGATGTGCGGACACATTGATGAAAGTTGTTCTGCCACAGTGGAGAATATCGGCATGGAGACATCTCTAGAGAATACCAGGCTCGAAAGGCTTTCATGAGACCTACTGAACCTCGCTGATACTGGCAGAAACATACGGAGAGTCAACGTGCCCTTGAGAAAGTTACTCGATTCTCTGCTCCAAGAACGGGTCCAAGATTCCTGACGTCTAAAAGAGAAGAGATGGCAGAGATGATAAAGCGCTCATATTCTTGGAAGAGGTCGTGAGAATCCACACACCCAAATAGGCATTTATGAATCATTCAGACCGAAATGCACCAAGCACAGGTAAGCCTATTCCCACGTTTGTGCCTAGCTATCAATCACATGCTCTTCCCTCCACTCCACTCAGGCATCCATTTCAAAGGATCAGAACCTGAGCTGCAATGAATCCAGGAGGAGGAGAGCAAGCCCCTACTAGATTCAGAGTTCCTCCTCATTCACACGCGGTGAACAACTGTGAACTCCTTAATATTCAAATACTCTCGATTGAAATAGATAGGAATTGAATACTTAGCTCACACAAAGAAATGATGACCTTCCCCTAGATTAAGGAAATGCTGGGGTTATGTATTCTTTGGGCTGAAAGGAGTGTGGGAAGTGAGGGGAATCTTTGAATGAACTTGAATCTCAGTTTTTCAAGACACTACAGGATAATATTAGAAGTCCGATAGTGAACTGTACTGTAAAAGTCGAAAACACATTATAGACACAGGTTATGTGGACAGTCATTCACTTCCGTCAAGCCCCGGGTGCACTATATCTTGGAGGTGCAGACTTGGTTGTGTTAAATTGTTTTACCCAACATGATCGGATGATTAAGCCTTCTCAGCACTGATAGAAAAGCACCTGGTTTTCTATAGCCTAGGATATCTGCAGCAGGTTTCTCATAGTTAAATGCCTCTAATTGCTTTTTGAATCAAGCCTAAATGTGTATATTCTGTTTAGATTTTCTTGTATATTCCTAGAGAGGAATGTTATACCTTTAAATGACAACATTGCCTAGTATGTGTCATTGGGAGTAAAGGGCACCTGGTGCACAAGGGAAACAATGTTGTGGGTTATTTCATGGTTCCAATAGGTATTTCATTGTTCCTTTTGTTGTTGGAGGCTTCAAGAGAAAAGAGTTGGCATGTCCCCTTCAAACATTTGGACTGCTATTTTACATTGAGACTGTCTGTTTTTTCCTTAGAGCTGACAAAATCTTACAAAAATTGTCAAGTCTGGTTTCTAGGTTCATTTGGTTATTTTCGAAAACTAACTTCACTTTCATATAAATCCCAAAATACGTAAATCGATTCTATTAACCTTCTTAAAGACTGCAACTGTCTTATCAATATAATGTCAAAGCTGGAGTCTTAGGACAAATCATCCGTCCATGGCGGTAAAGAAAAAGGAGCGAAACTAATATCCAATTTCTGTGAATTATTTGTGAAATGTGTTGATTTGTCGATGCCCAGTAGGAAGAGAACAAGTGCAAACTGCTCTCACTAGACACCATACACCAAATATTGTAAACACACACTCACCCAGCCCTTGGCACAGGACACTTGAGTAAGAGTGGTCTGTTACATCCAAAGACATGATGAGGCCTCAGAAAAACCGTAAGCAGGAAAAGGCAAAGTAGAGAATGGAAACCAGTGCAGGATCTGACCTCTGGTAAAGGAGCATCAAAGGTGAAACTCTGTTTTCCGTGGAAGCACACTCTCAAGCGGGCAGCAGGCATGGGATTGAAGGTGATGTGCTGAGTGTTAGAAGAGTGCACAGCAGAAGCTTGGCTGACAGAACTCAAAGAAATCAGTTCAAAATATCCCCACAATTGAATCTGAGACCAAGATCCGAGCTGCCAAATCTGAGCTAGCAGAGGCAGCGGAAAAAGAGGGATAGGGCTAAGGATGATTGCTCTCGCAGAACTCAGGGATCTCGAATGCATTGTGGGTTTTGGTGGGTTCTTTCAAGAGAGCAAAGGAAACTGTGAATTCAGTGAGACAGGAACAGCACTGGCACGTGAGTTTGAGTTTATCAATATGTCCTATGGCCACATCCACTGCATCTGCAGGACCAGGGTCCAATTTGACATTTTGCCAATAGAGCACACGTGGGGCTCAATCAGAGGTATCATGCATCTGGACTGAGGGTTCCAGGGGGCGTTGGGTTTGAAATCAGTATTAAAAGATTTAGGATCTGCTACATTCCAAACCTGGATAGGGATTACACTCTGGTGTGAGGCAGAGGATGCGGAACAGCTCTGTGGTTGCCTTCGTGAACCCATTACTCAAGAATGAGCGAAATAGGAAGAGTGGTCAAAGTCCACAGTACGAGAAGATGAAGCATTTCTTACAGCATTATCACCCAAATGCAGATGCTACATTTTGGACGGCACTGACAGGGTACTGCACCGAGGACACATAGGTCGGCCTGCGGGATCATCCCAGCAGGCCCTGAAGTATGACATCCATACATATGCTTCCACTGTTGTTTTTGTAGACACAGAAGCTCTGGGAAGAACTGGTAACATTGGGACATTCCCATGGCAGTAGAAAGTACAAGCGCACTCTCTGTTGGCTGTTTTGGAGACACTTCAAAATGACATACAGAAGAATGCAGAGCTGAAAACCTATAGAAGCTTCATTTCCACTAGAGGAAGTGCCCTGCGCCCTTTCAGAATTGTGAGATAAATGTAATAAAAAAGAGGATCAACTAACTGAAACAGTATGGTGTGTTCATCACAACAAAGACAACACCAGGATTTAGAGATATACCAGACAACACACACAGGAACAGGGCATGGCATCAAGGTCTAGGGAAAATTGTCCTCACAGAAATACCTTGGAAATGCGTACACCAAAAAGTCTAAAGTTTGCACTTATCCAAGCCCAATTTGTCTATATTAGATACATGATATTACCTGAACTATAGGGTAAAAGAAGTATAGTAAAAGAAACAGGAAGTACCATTTTCAGTTCCAAAGAGATTGAAGGCCCAAAAAATAAGCTTTCAAACAACTAGACGGCAAAACGTTACCAGAGCAAGCTCTGAAAATGGAGGTGAGGAAAACAATGATGAACCACAGTGCCTCAGAATCACAAAAGGCAGAATACCAGAAAAGGGGAAGAGAAACTCTAAAGAAGAAACCAATAGTATAAGAAAACACAATGGATGAGATAAAAACTGGGCTAAAGTCAATCCTAAGCAGACTAATTAATGCAGAATGAATCGTGAATGGCTTAGAGGACGGGGGAACAGAAATCCCTCCATCAGAAGAAGACACAGAAAAGCGAGTGCAAACCAACGCTAACATCACTGTTGAATCCTGGGTTAAGACCAAGCAGGTAAGAATAGGACTCATAGGATTCCCAAATGGAAAGCAATTGATAAACTAGTACATTCTGAAAAGGAATTTGTAGAAAAATCAGAATGAAACTTGCTGAAATCCAAGAAAGTATCATCTATACGAATTCAGGAAGTACACAGCGTCCAAAAGAGGTGGAATACCAATAGACCAACAAGAAGCAGTAGAATTCAAATAAACAAATTTCATGATCATCCCAGTGATGTAAAATTCACCTCGAGGAAAGAAACTTAGTCACAAAAGTACCTCCAGAGGGGGTTCAGCTGATATCTCGGCAGAAAATTTGCAACAAGGGGAGGAGTGCCAGGACATAGACCATATCCTGAATGAGAAAAAGCTGCAATCTAGGGTAGCCTATGCCAAATGACCGCCATTTATAACAACGGCAGAGCTAGGGATATTCACTGACCGGCAAACCTTAAAAGAATTCAGCAGTTTGAGACTGATCCTAAAACAAAAATTGAGAATCCTACCCTGAGTAGAAAAGTAGCAAGATGAAATGGAAATAACAAAACCATTATTGCAAATGCAAGAAGAGCCTGAGTTGCAAAGAAGTAAGAAGAAGAAGGCAAGGAGGACATCAAAATCCTAAAGATGGGAGAGGGTAGCAGGAAATCATAGGTGATTTTAAGCACTATCTTAAGTGAATCAGCTTACATGACTGTCTGTCTGAAGCAAAAGGAGGGATGCATGGCCTAATGTGTTTGCAAAATAAACAATCAGACAAACAGACATACACCAAAAGGTTACAGTTGTCTGACATATATCAAACATCCATGATTATTCAAGACAAAATACTCAAAGTGATGTCAAGTTTCATTCAGCACGCATCGACCTATTATCGCTGTTAGCATGTACTCAACACACTTGTATTCAGAAAACAGACGCGTGCATTAATATTCATAGATACTGATCCAGAAGTGCACATCGTGAGCCAACCCAAATGACGGTTTTGAATAAGAGTGGGTCATAGAACGGGATATAGTCTTAGAAGTCTTCAAACAGGATGAACGAATGCCTTATTCTACCCTACGTAGAGAAGAAATGGCATAAGCCTATAACAAAGACAAGTAGCTCTGCAAAACTGAACTAAGTGTAAAAGAGACAGACTGGAAAGTGCACGTTGGGATTGGTTTCATTTCTAGGAATTTCAGCCCCCATGAAACAAATGGATCCATGTTCTGAGAGTGTGGGTGTTTCAGCAGAAAGCAACAGAAGGATATGTAATCTGGGTGAATGGATATTACACAAACATGAGTTTCCTTGAGTGGGTGTCTGTGTAATGTGAACTGTTAGAAAGTTTAAATAGGTGTGAATCCATAAACTGAACATGGACACACTTCCCTCAGTTTGTACTGTGTATATAGATTTGAAAAAAAGGAAACAGGGAAGAGAAAAGGAAAATTGGACCCTTGTGGATAGAATCACATTTCCCTTAGGAAACTCTCGTCTAATGCAGCATCACCTCCAACACTGACTTGATGCATCAACCACTGTGGATGGCAGTTACCGGTTGGATTCCAGGTGGAATGTTGGTGTGTATCACGAGGCTTGTTGCGGCTGGTGGATCCAAGGTAACTGGACAGAATTCTGTGGGTGGATCAGTTTGATGGTGGGTCTGCTGCCCTATGTGGAGATTGGCTTAGGTCTTTTGTTCGGGAAGCTGAGTAAGTTCGAGATACTGCTGCTGCCCAAAGACCTGAGTTCACGGGTCAGTTTCCAGAATCTGAAAGGGCAGACAGTGGAAGATCTGCCTGTCATCAGCTTACTGGTTAGGCTCCGAAGTATCTTCAGACTTGCCCATTCCTGTTGACGTCGACTTTATGGGAGACACGAAGAGAAGCTGGCAGAAACACTGGCTGCATGGATTGAGGAGATGTGCGGACACATTGATGAAAGTTGTTCTGCCACAGTGGAGAATATCGGCATGGAGACATCTCTAGAGAATACCAGGCTCGAAAGGCTTTCATGAGACCTACTGAACCTCGCTGATACTGGCAGAAACATACGGAGAGTCAACGTGCCCTTGAGAAAGTTACTCGATTCTCTGCTCCAAGAACGGGTCCAAGATTCCTGACGTCTAAAAGAGAAGAGATGGCAGAGATGATAAAGCGCTCATATTCTTGGAAGAGGTCGTGAGAATCCACACACCCAAATAGGCATTTATGAATCATTCAGACCGAAATGCACCAAGCACAGGTAAGCCTATTCCCACGTTTGTGCCTAGCTATCAATCACATGCTCTTCCCTCCACTCCACTCAGGCATCCATTTCAAAGGATCAGAACCTGAGCTGCAATGAATCCAGGAGGAGGAGAGCAAGCCCCTACTAGATTCAGAGTTCCTCCTCATTCACACGCGGTGAACAACTGTGAACTCCTTAATATTCAAATACTCTCGATTGAAATATATAGGAATTGAATACTTAGCTCACACAAAGAAATGATGACCTTCCCCTAGATTAAGGAAATGCTGGGGTTATGTATTCTTTGGGCTGAAAGGAGTGTGGGAAGTGAGGGGAATCTTTGAATGAACTTGAATATGTATTAGGCCTCAGTTTTTCAAGACACTACAGGATAATATTAGAAGTCCGATAGTGAACTGTACTGTAAAAGTCGAAAACACATTATAGACACAGGTTATGTGGACAGTCATTCACTTCCGTCAAGCCCCGGGTGCACTATATCTTGGAGGTGCAGACTTGGTTGTGTTAAATTGTTTTACCCAACATGATCGGATGATTAAGCCTTCTCAGCACTGATAGAAAAGCACCTGGTTTTCTATAGCCTAGGATATCTGCAGCAGGTTTCTCATAGTTAAATGCCTCTAATTGCTTTTTGAATCAAGCCTAAATGTGTATATTCTGTTTAGATTTTCTTGTATATTCCTAGAGAGGAATGTTATACCTTTAAATGACAACATTGCCTAGTATGTGTCATTGGGAGTAAAGGGCACCTGGTGCACAAGGGAAACAATGTTGTGGGTTATTTCATGGTTCCAATAGGTATTTCATTGTTCCTTTTGTTGTTGGAGGCTTCAAGAGAAAAGAGTTGGCATGTCCCCTTCAAACATTTGGACTGCTATTTTACATTGAGACTGTCTGTTTTTTCCTTAGAGCTGACAAAATCTTACAAAAATTGTCAAGTCTGGTTTCTAGGTTCATTTGGTTATTTTCGAAAACTAACTTCACTTTCATATAAATCCCAAAATACGTAAATCGATTCTATTAACCTTCTTAAAGACTGCAACTGTCTTATCAATATAATGTCAAAGCTGGAGTCTTAGGACAAATCATCCGTCCATGGCGGTAAAGAAAAAGGAGCGAAACTAATATCCAATTTCTGTGAATTATTTGTGAAATGTGTTGATTTGTCGATGCCCAGTAGGAAGAGAACAAGTGCAAACTGCTCTCACTAGACACCATACACCAAATATTGTAAACACACACTCACCCAGCCCTTGGCAAAGGACACTTGACTAAGAGTGGTCTGTAACATCCAAAGACATGATGAGGCCTCAGAAAAACCGTAAGCAGGAAAAGGCAAAGTAGAGAATGGAAACCAGTGCAGGATCTGACCTCTGGTAAAGGAGCATCAAAGGTGAAACTCTGTTTTCCGTGGAAGCACACTCTCAAGCGGGCAGCAGGCATGGGATTGAAGGTGATGTGCTGAGTGTTAGAAGAGTGCACAGCAGAAGCTTGGCTGACAGAACTCAAAGAAATCAGTTCAAAATATCCCCACAATTGAATCTGAGACCAAGATCCGAGCTGCCAAATCTGAGCTAGCAGAGGCAGCGGAAAAAGAGGGATAGGGCTAAGGATGATTGCTCTCGCAGAACTCAGGGATCTCGAATGCATTGTGGGTTTTGGTGGGTTCTTTCAAGAGAGCAAAGAAACTGTGAATTCAGTGAGACAGGAACAGCACTGGCACGTGAGTTTGAGTTTATCGATATGTCCTATGGCCACATCCACTGCATCTGCAGGACCAGGGTCCAATTTGACATTTTGCCAATAGAGCACACGTGGGGCTCAATCAGAGGTATCATGCTTCTGGACTGAGGGTTCCAGGGGGCGTTGGGTTTGAAATCAGTATTAAAAGATTTAGGATCTGCTACATTCCAAACCTGGATAGGGATTACACTCTGGTTTGAGGCAGAGGATGCGGAACAGCTCTGTGGTTGCCTTCGTGAACCCATTACTCAAGAATGAGCGAAATAGGAAGAGTGGTCAAAGTCCACAGTACGAGAAGATGAAGCATTTCTTACAGCATTATCACCCAAATGCAGATGCTACATTTTGGACGGCACTGACAGGGTACTGCACCGAGGACACATAGGTCGGCCTGCGGGATCATCCCAGCAGGCCCTGAAGTATGACATCCATACATATGCTTCCACTGTTGTTTTTGTAGACACAGAAGCTCTGGGAAGAACTGGTAACATTGGGACATTCCCATGGCAGTAGAAAGTACAAGCGCACTCTCTGTTGGCTGTTTTGGAGACACTTCAAAATGACATACAGAAGAATGCAGAGCTGAAAACTTATAGAAGCTTCATTTCCACTAGAGGAAGTGCCCTGCGCCCTTTCAGAATTGTGAGATAAATGTAATAAAAAAGAGGATCAACTAACTGAAACAGTATGGTGTGTTCATCACAACAAAGACAACACCAGGATTTAGAGATATACCAGACAACACACACAGGAACAGGGCATGGCATCAAGGTCTAGGGAAAATTGTCCTCACAGAAATACCTTGGAAATGCGTACACCAAAAAGTCTAAAGTTTGCACTTATCCAAGCCCAATTTGTCTATTTTAGATACATGATATTACCTGAACTATAGGGTAAAAGAAGTATAGTAAAAGAAACAGGAAGTACCATTTTCAGTTCCAAAGAGATTGAAGGCCCAAAAAATAAGCTTTCAAACAACTAGACGGCAAAACGTTACCAGAGCAAGCTCTGAAAATGGAGGTGAGGAAAACAATGATGAACCACAGTGCCTCAGAATCACAAAAGGCAGAATACCAGAAAAGGGGAAGAGAAACTCTAAAGAAGAAACCAATAGTATAAGAAAACACAATGGATGAGATAAAAACTGGGCTAAAGTCAATCCTAAGCAGACTAATTAATGCAGAATGAATCGTGAATGGCTTAGAGGACGGGGGAACAGAAATCCCTCCATCAGAAGAAGACACAGAAAAGCGAGTGCAAACCAACGCTAACATCACTGTTGAATCCTGGGTTAAGACCAAGCAGGTAAGAATAGGACTCATAGGATTCCCAAATGGAAAGCATTTGATAAACTAGTACATTCTGAAAAGGAATTTGTAGAAAAATCAGAATGAAACTTGCTGAAATCCAAGAAAGTATCATCTATACGAATTCAGGAAGTACACAGCGTCCAAAAGAGGTGGAATACCAATAGACCAACAAGAAGCAGTAGAATTCAAATAAACAAATTTCATGATCATCCCAGTGATGTAAAATTCACCTCGAGGAAAGAAACTTAGTCACAAAAGTACCTCCAGAGGGGGTTCAGCTGATATCTCGGCAGAAAATTTGCAACAAGGGGAGGAGTGCCAGGACATAGACCATATCCTGAATGAGAAAAAGCTGCAATCTAGGGTAGCCTATGCCAAATGACCGCCATTTATAACAACGGCAGAGCTAGGGATATACACTGACCGGCAAACCTTAAAAGAATTCAGCAGTTTGAGACTGATCCTAAAACAAAAATTGAGAATCCTACCCTGAGTAGAAAAGTAGCAAGATGAAATGGAAATAACAAAACCATTATTGCAAATGCAAGAAGAGCCTGAGTTGCAAAGAAGTAAGAAGAAGAAGGCAAGGAGGACATCAAAATCCTAAAGATGGGAGAGGGTAGCAGGAAATCATAGGTGATTTTAAGCACTATCTTAAGTGAATCAGCTTACATGACTGTCTGTCTGAAGCAAAAGGAGGGATGCATGGCCTAATGTGTTTGCAAAATAAACAATCAGACAAACAGACATACACCAAAAGGTTACAGTTGTCTGACATATACCAAACAACCATGATTATTCAAGACAAAATACTCAAAGTGATGTCAAGTTTCATTCAGCACGCATCGACCTATTATCGCTGTTAGCATGTACTCAACACACTTGTATTCAGAAAACAGACGCGTGCATTAATATTCATAGATACTGATCCAGAAGTGCACATCGTGAGCCAACCCAAATGACGGTTTTGAATAAGAGTGGGTCATAGAACGGGATATAGTCTTAGAAGTCTTCAAACAGGATGAACGAATGCCTTATTCTACCCTACGTAGAGAAGAAATGGCATAAGCCTATAACAAAGACAAGTAGCTCTGCAAAACTGAACTAAGTGTAAAAGAGACAGACTGGAAAGTGCACGTTGGGATTGGTTTCATTTCTAGGAATTTCAGCCCCCATGAAACAAATGGATCCATGTTCTGAGAGTGTGGGTGTTTCAGCAGAAAGCAACAGAAGGATATGTAATCTGGGTGAATGGATATTACACAAACATGAGTTTCCTTGAGTGGGTGTCTGTGTAATGTGAACTGTTAGAAAGTTTAAATAGGTGTGAATCCATAAACTGAACATGGACACACTTCCCTCAGTTTGTACTGTGTATATAGATTTTAAAAAAAAGGAAACAGGGAAGAGAAAAGGAAAATTGGACCCTTGTGGATAGAATCACATTTCCCTTAGGAAACTCTCGTCTAATGCAGCATCACCTCCAACACTGACTTGATGCATCAACCACTGTGGATGGCAGTTACCGGTTCGATTCCAGGTGGAATGTTGGTGTGTATCACGAGGCTTGTTGCGGCTGGTGGATCCAAGGTAACTGGACAGAATTCTGTGGGTGGATCAGTTTGATGGTGGGTCTGCTGCCCTATGTGGAGATTGGCTTAGGTCTTTTGTTCGGGAAGCTGAGTAAGTTCGAGATACTGCTGCTGCCCAAAGACCTGAGTTCACGGGTCAGTTTCCAGAATCTGAAAGGGCAGACAGTGGAAGATCTGCCTGTCATCAGCTTACTGGTTAGGCTCCGAAGTATCTTCAGACTTGCCCATTCCTGTTGACGTCGACTTTATGGGAGACACGAAGAGAAGCTGGCAGAAACACTGGCTGCATGGATTGAGGAGATGTGCGGACACATTGATGAAAGTTGTTCTGCCACAGTGGAGAATATCGGCATGGAGACATCTCTAGAGAATACCAGGCTCGAAAGGCTTTCATGAGACCTACTGAACCTCGCTGATACTGGCAGAAACATACGGAGAGTCAACGTGCCCTTGAGAAAGTTACTCGATTCTCTGCTCCAAGAACGGGTCCAAGATTCCTGACGTCTAAAAGAGAAGAGATGGCAGAGATGATAAAGCGCTCATATTCTTGGAAGAGGTCGTGAGAATCCACACACCCAAATAGGCATTTATGAATCATTCAGACCGAAATGCACCAAGCACAGGTAAGCCTATTCCCACGTTTGTGCCTAGCTATCAATCACATGCTCTTCCCTCCACTCCACTCAGGCATCCATTTCAAAGGATCAGAACCTGAGCTGCAATGAATCCAGGAGGAGGAGAGCAAGCCCCTACTAGATTCAGAGTTCCTCCTCATTCACACGCGGTGAACAACTGTGAACTCCTTAATATTCAAATACTCTCGATTGAAATAGATAGGAATTGAATACTTAGCTCACACAAAGAAATGATGACCTTCCCCTAGATTAAGGAAATGCTGGGGTTATGTATTCTTTGGGCTGAAAGGAGTGTGGGAAGTGAGGGGAATCTTTGAATGAACTTGAATATGTATTAGGCCTCAGTTTTTCAAGACACTACAGGATAATATTAGAAGTCCGATAGTGAACTGTACTGTAAAAGTCGAAAACACATTATAGACACAGGTTATGTGGACAGTCATTCACTTCCGTCAAGCCCCGGGTGCACTATATCTTGGAGGTGCAGACTTGGTTGTGTTAAATTGTTTTACCCAACATGATCGGATGATTAAGCCTTCTCAGCACTGATAGAAAAGCACCTGGTTTTCTATAGCCTAGGATATCTGCAGCAGGTTTCTCATAGTTAAATGCCTCTAATTGCTTTTTGAATCAAGCCTAAATGTGTATATTCTGTTTAGATTTTCTTGTATATTCCTAGAGAGGAATGTTATACCTTTAAATGACAACATTGCCTAGTATGTGTCATTGGGAGTAAAGGGCACCTGGTGCACAAGGGAAACAATGTTGTGGGTTATTTCATGGTTCCAATAGGTATTTCATTGTTCCTTTTGTTGTTGGAGGCTTCAAGAGAAAAGAGTTGGCATGTCCCCTTCAAACATTTGGACTGCTATTTTACATTGAGACTGTCTGTTTTTTCCTTAGAGCTGACAAAATCTTACAAAAATTGTCAAGTCTGGTTTCTAGGTTCATTTGGTTATTTTCGAAAACTAACTTCACTTTCATATAAATCCCAAAATACGTAAATCGATTCTATTAACCTTCTTAAAGACTGCAACTGTCTTATCAATATAATGTCAAAGCTGGAGTCTTAGGACAAATCATCCGTCCATGGCGGTAAAGAAAAAGGAGCGAAACTAATATCCAATTTCTGTGAATTATTTGTGAAATGTGTTGATTTGTCGATGCCCAGTAGGAAGAGAACAAGTGCAAACTGCTCTCACTAGACACCATACACCAAATATTGTAAACACACACTCACCCAGCCCTTGGCAAAGGACACTTGACTAAGAGTGGTCTGTAACATCCAAAGACATGATGAGGCCTCAGAAAAACCGTAAGCAGGAAAAGGCAAAGTAGAGAATGGAAACCAGTGCAGGATCTGACCTCTGGTAAAGGAGCATCAAAGGTGAAACTCTGTTTTCCGTGGAAGCACACTCTCAAGCGGGCAGCAGGCATGGGATTGAAGGTGATGTGCTGAGTGTTAGAAGAGTGCACAGCAGAAGCTTGGCTGACAGAACTCAAAGAAATCAGTTCAAAATATCCCCACAATTGAATCTGAGACCAAGATCCGAGCTGCCAAATCTGAGCTAGCAGAGGCAGCGGAAAAAGAGGGATAGGGCTAAGGATGATTGCTCTCGCAGAACTCAGGGATCTCGAATGCATTGTGGGTTTTGGTGGGTTCTTTCAAGAGAGCAAAGAAACTGTGAATTCAGTGAGACAGGAACAGCACTGGCACGTGAGTTTGAGTTTATCGATATGTCCTATGGCCACATCCACTGCATCTGCAGGACCAGGGTCCAATTTGACATTTTGCCAATAGAGCACACGTGGGGCTCAATCAGAGGTATCATGCTTCTGGACTGAGGGTTCCAGGGGGCGTTGGGTTTGAAATCAGTATTAAAAGATTTAGGATCTGCTACATTCCAAACCTGGATAGGGATTACACTCTGGTTTGAGGCAGAGGATGCGGAACAGCTCTGTGGTTGCCTTCGTGAACCCATTACTCAAGAATGAGCGAAATAGGAAGAGTGGTCAAAGTCCACAGTACGAGAAGATGAAGCATTTCTTACAGCATTATCACCCAAATGCAGATGCTACATTTTGGACGGCACTGACAGGGTACTGCACCGAGGACACATAGGTCGGCCTGCGGGATCATCCCAGCAGGCCCTGAAGTATGACATCCATACATATGCTTCCACTGTTGTTTTTGTAGACACAGAAGCTCTGGGAAGAACTGGTAACATTGGGACATTCCCATGGCAGTAGAAAGTACAAGCGCACTCTCTGTTGGCTGTTTTGGAGACACTTCAAAATGACATACAGAAGAATGCAGAGCTGAAAACCTATAGAAGCTTCATTTCCACTAGAGGAAGTGCCCTGCGCCCTTTCAGAATTGTGAGATAAATGTAATAAAAAAGAGGATCAACTAACTGAAACAGTATGGTGTGTTCATCACAACAAAGACAACACCAGGATTTAGAGATATACCAGACAACACACACAGGAACAGGGCATGGCATCAAGGTCTAGGGAAAATTGTCCTCACAGAAATACCTTGGAAATGCGTACACCAAAAAGTCTAAAGTTTGCACTTATCCAAGCCCAATTTGTCTATTTTAGATACATGATATTACCTGAACTATAGGGTAAAAGAAGTATAGTAAAAGAAACAGGAAGTACCATTTTCAGTTCCAAAGAGATTGAAGGCCCAAAAAATAAGCTTTCAAACAACTAGACGGCAAAACGTTACCAGAGCAAGCTCTGAAAATGGAGGTGAGGAAAACAATGATGAACCACAGTGCCTCAGAATCACAAAAGGCAGAATACCAGAAAAGGGGAAGAGAAACTCTAAAGAAGAAACCAATAGTATAAGAAAACACAATGGATGAGATAAAAACTGGGCTAAAGTCAATCCTAAGCAGACTAATTAATGCAGAATGAATCGTGAATGGCTTAGAGGACGGGGGAACAGAAATCCCTCCATCAGAAGAAGACACAGAAAAGCGAGTGCAAACCAAAGCTAACATCACTGTTGAATCCTGGGTTAAGACAAAGCAGGTAAGAATAGGACTCATAGGATTCCCAAATTGAAAGCAATTGATAAACTAGTACATTCTGAAAAGGAATTTGTAGAAAAATCAGAATGAAACTTGCTGAAATCCAAGAAAGTATCATCTATACGAATTCAGGAAGTACACAGCGTCCAAAAGAGGTGGAATACCAATAGACCAACAAGAAGCAGTAGAATTCAAATAAACAAATTTCATGATCATCCCAGTGATGTAAAATTCACCTCGAGGACAGAAACTTAGTCACAAAAGTACCTCCAGAGGGGGTTCAGCTGATATCTCGGCAGAAAATTTGCAACAAGGGGAGGAGGGCCAGGACATAGACCATATCCTGAATGAGAAAAAGCTGCAATCTAGGGTAGCCTATGCCAAATGACCGCCATTTATAACAACGGCAGAGCTAGGGAAATTCACTGACCGGCAAACCTTAAAAGAATTCAGCAGTTTGAGACTGATCCTAAAACAAAAATTGAGAATCCTACCCTGAGTAGAAAAGTAGCAAGATGAAATGGAAATAACAAAACCATTATTGCAAATGCAAGAAGAGCCTGAGTTGCAAAGAAGTAAGAAGAAGAAGGCAAGGAGGACATCAAAATCCTAAAGATGGGAGAGGGTAGCAGGAAATCATAGGTGATTTTAAGCACTATCTTAAGTGAATCAGCTTACATGACTGTCTGTCTGAAGCAAAAGGAGGGATGCATGGCCTAATGTGTTTGCAAAATAAACAATCAGACAAACAGACATACACCAAAAGGTTACAGTTGTCTGACATATACCAAACAACCATGATTATTCAAGACAAAATACTCAAAGTGATGTCAAGTTTCATTCAGCACGCATCGACCTATTATCGCTGTTAGCATGTACTCAACACACTTGTATTCAGAAAACAGACGCGTGCATTAATATTCATAGATACTGATCCAGAAGTGCACATCGTGAGCCAACCCAAATGACGGTTTTGAATAAGAGTGGGTCATAGAACGGGATATAGTCTTAGAAGTCTTCAAACAGGATGAACGAATGCCTTATTCTACCCTACGTAGAGAAGAAATGGCATAAGCCTATAACAAAGACAAGTAGCTCTGCAAAACTGAACTAAGTGTAAAAGAGACAGACTGGAAAGTGCACGTTGGGATTGGTTTCATTTCTAGGAATTTCAGCCCCCATGAAACAAATGGATCCATGTTCTGAGAGTGTGGGTGTTTCAGCAGAAAGCAACAGAAGGATATGTAATCTGGGTGAATGGATATTACACAAACATGAGTTTCCTTGAGTGGGTGTCTGTGTAATGTGAACTGTTAGAAAGTTTAAATAGGTGTGAATCCATAAACTGAACATGGACACACTTCCCTCAGTTTGTACTGTGTATATAGATTTGAAAAAAAGGAAACAGGGAAGAGAAAAGGAAAATTGGACCCTTGTGGATAGAATCACATTTCCCTTAGGAAACTCTCGTCTAATGCAGCATCACCTCCAACACTGACTTGATGCATCAACCACTGTGGATGGCAGTTACCGGTTGGATTCCAGGTGGAATGTTGGTGTGTATCACGAGGCTTGTTGCGGCTGGTGGATCCAAGGTAACTGGACAGAATTCTGTGGGTGGATCAGTTTGATGGTGGGTCTGCTGCCCTATGTGGAGATTGGCTTAGGTCTTTTGTTCGGGAAGCTGAGTAAGTTCGAGATACTGCTGCTGCCCAAAGACCTGAGTTCACGGGTCAGTTTCCAGAATCTGAAAGGGCAGACAGTGGAAGATCTGCCTGTCATCAGCTTACTGGTTAGGCTCCGAAGTATCTTCAGACTTGCCCATTCCTGTTGACGTCGACTTTATGGGAGACACGAAGAGAAGCTGGCAGAAACACTGGCTGCATGGATTGAGGAGATGTGCGGACACATTGATGAAAGTTGTTCTGCCACAGTGGAGAATATCGGCATGGAGACATCTCTAGAGAATACCAGGCTCAAAAGACTTTCATGAGACCTACTGAACCTCGCTGATACTGGCAGAAACATACGGAGAGTCAACGTGCCCTTGAGAAAGTTACTCGATTCTCTGCTCCAAGAACGGGTCCAAGATTCCTGACGTCTAAAAGAGAAGAGATGGCAGAGATGATAAAGCGCTCATATTCTTGGAAGAGGTCGTGAGAATCCACACACCCAAATAGGCATTTATGAATCATTCAGACCGAAATGCACCAAGCACAGGTAAGCCTATTCCCACGTTTGTGCCTAGCTATCAATCACATGCTCTTCCCTCCACTCCACTCAGGCATCCATTTCAAAGGATCAGAACCTGAGCTGCAATGAATCCAGGAGGAGGAGAGCAAGCCCCTACTAGATTCAGAGTTCCTCCTCATTCACACGCGGTGAACAACTGTGAACTCCTTAATATTCAAATACTCTCGATTGAAATAGATAGGAATTGAATACTTAGCTCACACAAAGAAATGATGACCTTCCCCTAGATTAAGGAAATGCTGGGGTTATGTATTCTTTGGGCTGAAAGGAGTGTGGGAAGTGAGGGGAATCTTTGAATGAACTTGAATCTCAGTTTTTCAAGACACTACAGGATAATATTAGAAGTCCGATAGTGAACTGTACTGTAAAAGTCGAAAACACATTATAGACACAGGTTATGTGGACAGTCATTCACTTCCGTCAAGCCCCGGGTGCACTATATCTTGGAGGTGCAGACTTGGTTGTGTTAAATTGTTTTACCCAACATGATCGGATGATTAAGCCTTCTCAGCACTGATAGAAAAGCACCTGGTTTTCTATAGCCTAGGATATCTGCAGCAGGTTTCTCATAGTTAAATGCCTCTAATTGCTTTTTGAATCAAGCCTAAATGTGTATATTCTGTTTAGATTTTCTTGTATATTCCTAGAGAGGAATGTTATACCTTTAAATGACAACATTGCCTAGTATGTGTCATTGGGAGTAAAGGGCACCTGGTGCACAAGGGAAACAATGTTGTGGGTTATTTCATGGTTCCAATAGGTATTTCATTGTTCCTTTTGTTGTTGGAGGCTTCAAGAGAAAAGAGTTGGCATGTCCCCTTCAAACATTTGGACTGCTATTTTACATTGAGACTGTCTGTTTTTTCCTTAGAGCTGACAAAATCTTACAAAAATTGTCAAGTCTGGTTTCTAGGTTCATTTGGTTATTTTCGAAAACTAACTTCACTTTCATATAAATCCCAAAATACGTAAATCGATTCTATTAACCTTCTTAAAGACTGCAACTGTCTTATCAATATAATGTCAAAGCTGGAGTCTTAGGACAAATCATCCGTCCATGGCGGTAAAGAAAAAGGAGCGAAACTAATATCCAATTTCTGTGAATTATTTGTGAAATGTGTTGATTTGTCGATGCCCAGTAGGAAGAGAACAAGTGCAAACTGCTCTCACTAGACACCATACACCAAATATTGTAAACCCACACTCACCCAGCCCTTGGCACAGGACACTTGAGTAAGAGTGGTCTGTTACATCCAAAGACATGATGAGGCCTCAGAAAAACCGTAAGCAGGAAAAGGCAAAGTAGAGAATGGAAACCAGTGCAGGATCTGACCTCTGGTAAAGGAGCATCAAAGGTGAAACTCTGTTTTCCGTGGAAGCACACTCTCAAGCGGGCAGCAGGCATGGGATTGAAGGTGATGTGCTGAGTGTTAGAAGAGTGCACAGCAGAAGCTTGGCTGACAGAACTCAAAGAAATCAGTTCAAAATATCCCCACAATTGAATCTGAGACCAAGATCCGAGCTGCCAAATCTGAGCTAGCAGAGGCAGCGGAAAAAGAGGGATAGGGCTAAGGATGATTGCTCTCGCAGAACTCAGGGATCTCGAATGCATTGTGGGTTTTGGTGGGTTCTTTCAAGAGAGCAAAGGAAACTGTGAACTCAGTGAGACAGGAACAGCACTGGCACGTGAGTTTGAGTTTATCGATATGTCCTATGGCCACATCCACTGCATCTGCAGGACCAGGGTCCAATTTGACATTTTGCCAATAGAGCACACGTGGGGCTCAATCAGAGGTATCATGCATCTGGACTGAGGGTTCCAGGGGGCGTTGGGTTTGAAATCAGTATTAAAAGATTTAGGATCTGCTACATTCCAAACCTGGATAGGGATTACACTCTGGTTTGAGGCAGAGGATGCGGAACAGCTCTGTGGTTGCCTTCGTGAACCCATTACTCAAGAATGAGCGAAATAGGAAGAGTGGTCAAAGTCCACAGTACGAGAAGATGAAGCATTTCTTACAGCATTATCACCCAAATGCAGATGCTACATTTTGGACGGCACTGACAGGGTACTGCACCGAGGACACATAGGTCGGCCTGCGGGATCATCCCAGCAGGCCCTGAAGTATGACATCCATACATATGCTTCCACTGTTGTTTTTGTAGACACAGAAGCTCTGGGAAGAACTGGTAACATTGGGACATTCCCATGGCAGTAGAAAGTACAAGCGCACTCTCTGTTGGCTGTTTTGGAGACACTTCAAAATGACATACAGAAGAATGCAGAGCTGAAAACCTATAGAAGCTTCATTTCCACTAGAGGAAGTGCCCTGCGCCCTTTCAGAATTGTGAGATAAATGTAATAAAAAAGAGGATCAACTAACTGAAACAGTATGGTGTGTTCATCACAACAAAGACAACACCAGGATTTAGAGATATACCAGACAACACACACAGGAACAGGGCATGGCATCAAGGTCTAGGGAAAATTGTCCTCACAGAAATACCTTGGAAATGCGTACACCAAAAAGTCTAAAGTTTGCACTTATCCAAGCCCAATTTGTCTATATTAGATACATGATATTACCTGAACTATAGGGTAAAAGAAGTATAGTAAAAGAAACAGGAAGTACCATTTTCAGTTCCAAAGAGATTGAAGGCCCAAAAAATAAGCTTTCAAACAACTAGACGGCAAAACGTTACCAGAGCAAGCTCTGAAAATGGAGGTGAGGAAAACAATGATGAACCACAGTGCCTCAGAATCACAAAAGGCAGAATACCAGAAAAGGGGAAGAGAAACTCTAAAGAAGAAACCAATAGTATAAGAAAACACAATGGATGAGATAAAAACTGGGCTAAAGTCAATCCTAAGCAGACTAATTAATGCAGAAGGAATCGTGAATGGCTTAGAGGACGGGGGAACAGAAATCCCTCCATCAGAAGAAGACACAGAAAAGCGAGTGCAAACCAACGCTAACATCACTGTCGAATCCTGGGTTAAGACAAAGCAGGTAAGAATAGGACTCATAGGATTCCCAAATGGAAAGCAATTGATAAAATAGTACATTCTGAAAAGGAATTTGTAGAAAAATCAGAATGAAACTTGCTGAAATCCAAGAAAGTATCATCTATACGAATTCAGGAAGTACACAGCGTCCAAAAGAGGTGGAATACCAATAGACCAACAAGAAGCAGTAGAATTCAAATAAACAAATTTCATGATCATCCCAGTGATGTAAAATTCACCTCGAGGAAAGAAACTTAGTCACAAAAGTACCTCCAGAGGGGGTTCAGCTGATATCTCGGCAGAAAATTTGCAACAAGGGGAGGAGTGCCAGGACATAGACCATATCCTGAATGAGAAAAAGCTGCAATCTAGGGTAGCCTATGCCAAATGACCGCCATTTATAACAACGGCAGAGCTAGGGAAATTCACTGACCGGCAAACCTTAAAAGATTTCAGCAGTTTGAGACTGATCCTAAAACAAAAATTGAGAATCCTACCCTGAGTAGAAAAGTAGCAAGATGAAATGGAAATAACAAAACCATTATTGCAAATGCAAGAAGAGCCTGAGTTGCAAAGAAGTAAGAAGAAGAAGGCAAGGAGGACATCAAAATCCTAAAGATGGGAGAGGGTAGCAGGAAATCATAGGTGATTTTAAGCACTATCTTAAGTGAATCAGCTTACATGACTGTCTGTCTGAAGCAAAAGGAGGGATGCATGGCCTAATGTGTTTGCAAAATAAACAATCAGACAAACAGACATACACCAAAAGGTTACAGTTGTCTGACATATACCAAACAACCATGATTATTCAAGACAAAATACTCAAAGTGATGTCAAGTTTCATTCAGCACGCATCGACCTATTATCGCTGTTAGCATGTACTCAACACACTTGTATTCAGAAAACAGACGCGTGCATTAATATTCATAGATACTGATCCAGAAGTGCACATCGTGAGCCAACCCAAATGACGGTTTTGAATAAGAGTGGGTCATAGAACGGGATATAGTCTTAGAAGTCTTCAAACAGGATGAACGAATGCCTTATTCTACCCTACGTAGAGAAGAAATGGCATAAGCCTATAACAAAGACAAGTAGCTCTGCAAAACTGAACTAAGTGTAAAAGAGACAGACTGGAAAGTGCACGTTGGGATTGGTTTCATTTCTAGGAATTTCAGCCCCCATGAAACAAATGGATCCATGTTCTGAGAGTGTGGGTGTTTCAGCAGAAAGCAACAGAAGGATATGTAATCTGGGTGAATGGATATTACACAAACATGAGTTTCCTTGAGTGGGTGTCTGTGTAATGTGAACTGTTAGAAAGTTTAAATAGGTGTGAATCCATAAACTGAACATGGACACACTTCCCTCAGTTTGTACTGTGTATATAGATTTGAAAAAAAGGAAACAGGGAAGAGAAAAGGAAAATTGGACCCTTGTGGATAGAATCACATTTCCCTTAGGAAACTCTCGTCTAATGCAGCATCACCTCCAACACTGACTTGATGCATCAACCACTGTGGATGGCAGTTACCGGTTGGATTCCAGGTGGAATGTTGGTGTGTATCACGAGGCTTGTTGCGGCTGGTGGATCCAAGGTAACTGGACAGAATTCTGTGGGTGGATCAGTTTGATGGTGGGTCTGCTGCCCTATGTGGAGATTGGCTTAGGTCTTTTGTTCGGGAAGCTGAGTAAGTTCGAGATACTGCTGCTGCCCAAAGACCTGAGTTCACGGGTCAGTTTCCAGAATCTGAAAGGGCAGACAGTGGAAGATCTGCCTGTCATCAGCTTACTGGTTAGGCTCCGAAGTATCTTCAGACTTGCCCATTCCTGTTGACGTCGACTTTATGGGAGACACGAAGAGAAGCTGGCAGAAACACTGGCTGCATGGATTGAGGAGATGTGCGGACACATTGATGAAAGTTGTTCTGCCACAGTGGAGAATATCGGCATGGAGACATCTCTAGAGAATACCAGGCTCGAAAGACTTTCATGAGACCTACTGAACCTCGCTGATACTGGCAGAAACATACGGAGAGTCAACGTGCCCTTGAGAAAGTTACTCGATTCTCTGCTCCAAGAACGGGTCCAAGATTCCTGACGTCTAAAAGAGAAGAGATGGCAGAGATGATAAAGCGCTCATATTCTTGGAAGAGGTCGTGAGAATCCACACACCCAAATAGGCATTTATGAATCATTCAGACCGAAATGCACCAAGCACAGGTAAGCCTATTCCCACGTTTGTGCCTAGCTATCAATCACATGCTCTTCCCTCCACTCCACTCAGGCATCCATTTCAAAGGATCAGAACCTGAGCTGCAATGAATCCAGGAGGAGGAGAGCAAGCCCCTACTAGATTCAGAGTTCCTCCTCATTCACACGCGGTGAACAACTGTGAACTCCTTAATATTCAAATACTCTCGATTGAAATAGATAGGAATTGAATACTTAGCTCACACAAAGAAATGATGACCTTCCCCTAGATTAAGGAAATGCTGGGGTTATGTATTCTTTGGGCTGAAAGGAGTGTGGGAAGTGAGGGGAATCTTTGAATGAACTTGAATCTCAGTTTTTCAAGACACTACAGGATAATATTAGAAGTCCGATAGTGAACTGTACTGTAAAAGTCGAAAACACATTATAGACACAGGTTATGTGGACAGTCATTCACTTCCGTCAAGCCCCGGGTGCACTATATCTTGGAGGTGCAGACTTGGTTGTGTTAAATTGTTTTACCCAACATGATCGGATGATTAAGCCTTCTCAGCACTGATAGAAAAGCACCTGGTTTTCTATAGCCTAGGATATCTGCAGCAGGTTTCTCATAGTTAAATGCCTCTAATTGCTTTTTGAATCAAGCCTAAATGTGTATATTCTGTTTAGATTTTCTTGTATATTCCTAGAGAGGAATGTTATACCTTTAAATGACAACATTGCCTAGTATGTGTCATTGGGAGTAAAGGGCACCTGGTGCACAAGGGAAACAATGTTGTGGGTTATTTCATGGTTCCAATAGGTATTTCATTGTTCCTTTTGTTGTTGGAGGCTTCAAGAGAAAAGAGTTGGCATGTCCCCTTCAAACATTTGGACTGCTATTTTACATTGAGACTGTCTGTTTTTTCCTTAGAGCTGACAAAATCTTACAAAAATTGTCAAGTCTGGTTTCTAGGTTCATTTGGTTATTTTCGAAAACTAACTTCACTTTCATATAAATCCCAAAATACGTAAATCGATTCTATTAACCTTCTTAAAGACTGCAACTGTCTTATCAATATAATGTCAAAGCTGGAGTCTTAGGACAAATCATCCGTCCATGGCGGTAAAGAAAAAGGAGCGAAACTAATATCCAATTTCTGTGAATTATTTGTGAAATGTGTTGATTTGTCGATGCCCAGTAGGAAGAGAACAAGTGCAAACTGCTCTCACTAGACACCATACACCAAATATTGTAAACCCACACTCACCCAGCCCTTGGCACAGGACACTTGAGTAAGAGTGGTCTGTTACATCCAAAGACATGATGAGGCCTCAGAAAAACCGTAAGCAGGAAAAGGCAAAGTAGAGAATGGAAACCAGTGCAGGATCTGACCTCTGGTAAAGGAGCATCAAAGGTGAAACTCTGTTTTCCGTGGAAGCACACTCTCAAGCGGGCAGCAGGCATGGGATTGAAGGTGATGTGCTGAGTGTTAGAAGAGTGCACAGCAGAAGCTTGGCTGACAGAACTCAAAGAAATCAGTTCAAAATATCCCCACAATTGAATCTGAGACCAAGATCCGAGCTGCCAAATCTGAGCTAGCAGAGGCAGCGGAAAAAGAGGGATAGGGCTAAGGATGATTGCTCTCGCAGAACTCAGGGATCTCGAATGCATTGTGGGTTTTGGTGGGTTCTTTCAAGAGAGCAAAGGAAACTGTGAATTCAGTGAGACAGGAACAGCACTGGCACGTGAGTTTGAGTTTATCGATATGTCCTATGGCCACATCCACTGCATCTGCAGGACCAGGGTCCAATTTGACATTTTGCCAATAGAGCACACGGGGGGCTCAATCAGAGGTATCATGCATCTGGACTGAGGGTTCCAGGGGGCGTTGGGTTTGAAATCAGTATTAAAAGATTTAGGATCTGCTACATTCCAAACCTGGATAGGGATTACACTCTGGTTTGAGGCAGAGGATGCGGAACAGCTCTGTGGTTGCCTTCGTGAACCCATTACTCAAGAATGAGCGAAATAGGAAGAGTGGTCAAAGTCCACAGTATGAGAAGATGAAGCATTTCTTACAGCATTATCACCCAAATGCAGATGCTACATTTTGGACGGCACTGACAGGGTACTGCACCGAGGACACATAGGTCGGCCTGCGGGATCATCCCAGCAGGCCCTGAAGTATGACATCCATACATATGCTTCCACTGTTGTTTTTGTAGACACAGAAGCTCTGGGAAGAACTGGTAACATTGGGACATTCCCATGGCAGTAGAAAGTACAAGCGCACTCTCTGTTGGCTGTTTTGGAGACACTTCAAAATGACATACAGAAGAATGCAGAGCTGAAAACCTATAGAAGCTTCATTTCCACTAGAGGAAGTGCCCTGCGCCCTTTCAGAATTGTGAGATAAATGTAATAAAAAAGAGGATCAACTAACTGAAACAGTATGGTGTGTTCATCACAACAAAGACAACACCAGGATTTAGAGATATACCAGACAACACACACAGGAACAGGGCATGGCATCAAGGTCTAGGGAAAATTGTCCTCACAGAAATACCTTGGAAATGCGTACACCAAAAAGTCTAAAGTTTGCACTTATCCAAGCCCAATATGTCTATTTTAGATACATGATATTACCTGAAATATAGGGTAAAAGAAGTATAGTAAAAGAAACAGGAAGTACCATTTTCAGTTCCAAAGAGATTGAAGGCCCAAAAAATAAGCTTTCAAACAACTAGACGGCAAAACGTTACCAGAGCAAGCTCTGAAAATGGAGGTGAGGAAAACAATGATGAACCACAGTGCCTCAGAATCACAAAAGGCAGAATACCAGAAAAGGGGAAGAGAAACTCTAAAGAAGAAACCAATAGTATAAGAAAACACAATGGATGAGATAAAAACTGGGCTAAAGTCAATCCTAAGCAGACTAATTAATGCAGAAGGAATCGTGAATGGCTTAGAGGACGGGGGAACAGAAATCCCTCCATCAGAAGAAGACACAGAAAAGCGAGTGCAAACCAACGCTAACATCACTGTTGAATCCTGGGTTAAGACCAAGCAGGTAAGAATAGGACTCATAGGATTCCCAAATGGAAAGCATTTGATAAACTAGTACATTCTGAAAAGGAATTTGTAGAAAAATCAGAATGAAACTTGCTGAAATCCAAGAAAGTATCATCTATACGAATTCAGGAAGTACACAGCGTCCAAAAGAGGTGGAATACCAATAGACCAACAAGAAGCAGTAGAATTCAAATAAACAAATTTCATGATCATCCCAGTGATGTAAAATTCACCTCGAGGACAGAAACTTAGTCACAAAAGTACCTCCAGAGGGGGTTCAGCTGATATCTCGGCAGAAAATTTGCAACAAGGGGAGGAGGGCCAGGACATAGACCATATCCTGAATGAGAAAAAGCTGCAATCTAGGGTAGCCTATGCCAAATGACCGCCATTTATAACAACGGCAGAGCTAGGGAAATTCACTGACCGGCAAACCTTAAAAGAATTCAGCAGTTTGAGACTGATCCTAAAACAAAAATTGAGAATCCTACCCTGAGTAGAAAAGTAGCAAGATGAAATGGAAATAACAAAAGCATTATTGCAAATGCAAGAAGAGCCTGAGTTGCAAAGAAGTAAGAAGAAGAAGGCAAGGAGGACATCAAAATCCTAAAGATGGGAGAGGGTAGCAGGAAATCATAGGTGATTTTAAGCACTATCTTAAGTGAATCAGCTTACATGACTGTCTGTCTGAAGCAAAAGGAGGGATGCATGGCCTAATGTGTTTGCAAAATAAACAATCAGACAAACAGACATACACCAAAAGGTTACAGTTGTCTGACATATACCAAACAACCATGATTATTCAAGACAAAATACTCAAAGTGATGTCAAGTTTCATTCAGCACGCATCGACCTATTATCGCTGTTAGCATGTACTCAACACACTTGTATTCAGAAAACAGACGCGTGCATTAATATTCATAGATACTGATCCAGAAGTGCACATCGTGAGCCAACCCAAATGACGGTTTTGAATAAGAGTGGGTCATAGAACGGGATATAGTCTTAGAAGTCTTCAAACAGGATGAACGAATGCCTTATTCTACCCTACGTAGAGAAGAAATGGCATAAGCCTATAACAAAGACAAGTAGCTCTGCAAAACTGAACTAAGTGTAAAAGAGACAGACTGGAAAGTGCACGTTGGGATTGGTTTCATTTCTAGGAATTTCAGCCCCCATGAAACAAATGGATCCATGTTCTGAGAGTGTGGGTGTTTCAGCAGAAAGCAACAGAAGGATATGTAATCTGGGTGAATGGATATTACACAAACATGAGTTTCCTTGAGTGGGTGTCTGTGTAATGTGAACTGTTA